>NC_056750.1:518157014-518455106 GCF_019279795.1 Protopterus annectens
TCCTATTTGTAAATCCTTTATTCCTAAGACCTTAAGGAGTCGGCTAGCCTCTCTTAAACTATACTTAGAAAATCAGCGACTTAAGTGGATACCATGTGAAATGGATGTGATGTCAGGCCATTTGGATGAGCCTATTTCGAATAAGGCCAAACAGTCGCAGCCTGAACCACCTTCTGCGTCCTGTCTTTCGGTCATTGCTGTAGAGGCTGGTTTAGGCTCTGAGATCGTGCCGGAGGTAGTGGATGTACCTTCAGCAGGTTCCACAGTGGAGGCCTCGAAGGAGTCCTCTGGCACGTCTGCGAGGGAGGGGCAGGCATCCGATCAGGGCAACAAGGGAGAACCCAAGCTTATTATATCAGAGGGCCCTCACGGCATCACACAGGTCATGGTGCATGAAGATGTACTTTCAGATGCTGTTGAGTGTAGGCCAACGTCTAGTCTGCATTCCATCATATGGAAGCCCCCTGAGAAGAAAAAGGCAGGCTAAGCATGTATCACCTGCTAACCCTCAGCAGGCCTCTGACTGGGAAACCTTTTCCCAAAGTCTCTTCACTGCCTTTATGACCCTTTGCCAACCCCCTCCTACTTTTCCTTTGCAGCCATTTTTCCTTACCACATCCTTTAAAAGGAAAACTGTGGACACTTCCTCAGAGGAGGGGGATTCTTCTGGATGGAAGTCACTTGCCTACTCCACTCAGTTGGCCTCTCTCTCAGGTTATCCCTCCCCAGAGGAGGAATCTAGTGGTACCGATTCCCCTGGGGTGGACATATCTTTTGAGAGACTATCCTTTAGATGAATGCATTTAAGTGGGACTGCTCCCAGGTCTCGGAGATTCAGAAGAGGTGGCATCACCTCTTGCAGATGTACTCCTCTTCTTCTATTCCCTCCAGTCCTGCCACCAAATGTCCAGACTCAGCCTCCTGCCCACAAGCATCCTGACAGGTTACGTAAAATTCCTGAGAACTCCATATTCATGTTCAAGGCTCCTGTTGCTGATCCAGCTACAATTTCTGCCTCCATGGATAAGGCCTTAAAACCTCTACCTTCCACTTCTTTGTTACCCTGTGGTAAGGAAAGTAAGGTCATGAAAAGGTTGGGCAAGAAGGTCTATACTTCAGCCTCCTTGGACTTCTGTGCAATAAACTATCAGACCCACATGACAAAATACTCCCTGGCCTTTCTGGTGGATGCAGTGAAAACATTGGCAGACATTCCAGGTACCCCAGCAAAATCAAAATTAGCAGTGTTTCTTAATTCTACTGCACAAGTGACTAGACACCAAGTGCAGTTATGGTGCTGCTGGTGCTTCTGCTAGGGCTGCTGCCTCTGGGTCTGTTCTGAGAAGATACTCTTGGCTTAGGCTACACCCTCTGCCTGAGGATTTCAAGGCCACATTGCTGGATGTCCTTCTGGATAACAAAGGCTTGTTTGGGAGTTCAGCAGCAGAACTCAAGTCTCTTCAGGAGAAAGGAAAGGATACAAGATCTTAAACATATTCTTGTTTCCCCCTATCCCACAGTTGCAAAGAAATTATCCAGTAAAAACTGCCTTTATTAGGAAACCTCCTCCATCATCTTCATCTGAGAGTAAGAAGGGACCCACAAAGCCAACCTCTTCTAAGTCTGCTGCTTCTACTTCTGCCTCTAAACAATCCTTTCAGTCCCCATCCAAGCCAGGTAGTCTGTGACCATCAGCCCCCAGGGCCACCCCCCCCCCGTGTCATCATCTCAGTGTTCCTTGCTGCTTGGAAGCCAATTACTCAGGACTCTTTGATAACTGTCCATTATCAAAACAGAATATTTTATGGTTTGGGAAAAATTCCCCTCATTAAGAGGAATTCCACCACCCCCTAAAGACCAGTTGAGCTTTTTTTCTCAGGTCGTCATGGACCTGATTTTTCAGGGCGCTATCAGAGGTTCCCACTTCCCAACAAGGGAAAGGGTTTTACTCCAGGATGTTTCTGGTCCCCAAGAAGGATGGCCCCTGGAGACCCATCCTGGACCTTTCCTATTTAAACACCTTTCTCAAAGTCCATTCATTCCATATGTTGACTCTGCCTTCCCTCCTACCCCTAATTCTCCCACATGGGTTCATGGTGTCTCGGGATGTAAAAGATGCCGGTTAAGCAGATTTAAACTATTAGGGCTACCTAAAGTTCACTCTTCAAATTTTCCCTTAAAACTACCTTCCTCAAAGTGTACTACTGTTCTATTTAGTGTATCCTACAACTATAAATTATCTCTACTTGACTCCCAAGTAGACTATTCTCTATCCGTGTAGCTAAGCACTTGCTCCTACAGTACTTATCACGTCGATACAGCACTCTTGTTATAGAAAGTACCCCAAAAAAAGCAAACCCCATTTCTCGGTCACCCACATCCCCCAAAACCTTTTTTTAAGTTTTTCTGTCTATTCCTTCTAACATGTCAAGGGATCGGTTGCTAATGTCCTCTCCTGCTCAGCTGGTGAACCTGGGATTATTGAGGCAATGTTACAATTGCCTCATGTACACAGACAACCCTCTCCTCCTCCCACAAAACACAAATACATGCGAGAGATGCAACTATACGGCCAAACTGGAGGCTGAGCTCTCTCAACATAGGACTGGCAAGACCAGACAGGAGGAGAAGGTAACCACACACACTATAGACCCAGTCTCACATAATACCATCACAACCTCAAATCATACACATAAACACACAAAGACATACTCGGAGGCTCTGATCAAAAATCTACCAAAACAGCAGAGGCCACCAAAGCAGACACCCAAACAACTACCACCTCAGAACACAACACCTGCATCACATAGACCACACAGTCAGAGTGTCAAGCAGTCACAGTCCTTAAGGCCAAACACTATGCCAGACACACTAGTCATTGGTGACTCCATAGTCAGACACACTGACGTCCCGCTCACCAGACTGAGTAAGGAGAAGGTCACAGTAAGCTGCCTGTCGGGTGCTAGAATCTGCCACATAACGCATGCACTCAGGTCTCTCAACAGCAGGTACAAGTACGACTCAATCATTGTCCACGCTGGTGTAAACGACCTGAGACGTACCTCCTGGACTACATGAAAAGAGACATAGAGGCTCTCTGATTATGTAGCCCAGGCAGGTATGACCCTGACCTTGAGCAGTATCCTACCTTCACCAAGAATGATGCCACAATACAGAGATAAGATGATCAGCTTTAACAATTGGCTTAAACTCTGGTGTCATTCAAAGGGGATCCAATGTCTGTCTGCCTGGGATGACATGCTGGACAAGCCACGCTGCTTCGCAAGGGACGGCTTGCACTTGTCACCCCTGGGATTCCGGATTTTGGCAAAGGCTCTTGCCACCCCCATAGTGCTTTTTTAGGCAAGGCTCAAATTCTAAACCTACCACCCTAGAACAAAACAAAGAAAAAAAACTAAGGGTAATGCTGCTCAATGCCAGAAGTCTCAACCTCAAGATGCACGCACTTGAGGGCCCTTCTCAGTATGGAGAACATCGATGTCTGTGCTGTGACAGAAACCTGGTTCAAGGCTCCTGAGAGCACCCCAGCACTATCAGGTTTTACCTCATATCATGCGTTCCGGCCACAAAACCCGGACAATACCAAGAAAGGAGGAGGGGTATCCATATTCATCAAGGACACCCACACCTCAAGATTGGTGGCATCGCACGATGCATCGGAAACCATCCAGGTGCAATTAACCATAGGCAAGACTGCTGTGCAAATTGTAGCATGTTACAGGCCACCCTCGCAAACTCAGGAACCTCACATGGCCTTCCTGAAAACACTGGAGGGGATAAATGTATCTCCGAACACCATCATTCTAGGTGACTTCAACTACCCTAATATAGACTGGGAACACTACTCAAGCCCAAACACTCTAGCCCAAAAGTTCCTGGAATTCATAAACTCAAATGCCATGGAACAACTAGTCACCATCCCCACAAGAGGAGAGAACATACTTGATCTCATCATCACGAACATGGGAGCACAGTGTTCAACGCCAGAAGTATACCCCTCACTGGTGAGATCTGATCACAAACTAATCTCGCTGGAGGTCCTCATCCCGCCCCCACCTGAAATGAAAAAGACCACAGTAAAGAACTTCTCGAAAGCCGACTTCACACTTCTAAAGACTAGTGTGGTCTCCTTTAAGGCCCCTGAGCCGGCGGTTAACATTACTCAAACCGCTGAATCACTTACAAATGCCTTCTACCAGCACCTGCAGGGCTGCATGGATCAGGCAATCCCAAGCAAAACAAAGACTCTTTGTACCAAAGGCAAGCGTCCAGTCTGGTGGACCCCAGCCATAAACAAACTCTACAACAAAAGGAGAAAGCTACTACAAGATAGAGCAAAATCCTTAAAAGGTAAGACACCGCTGATCACTATAAGTAAAAAGCTAAGAGCTCTCATAAAATCATCCAAAGCTAATTTTGAGAAAAAAATAGCTAAGGACTCTAAAGACAACCATAAGGCATTCTTTAGCTATGTCAGAAACCTAGGAGGAAACTCCCAGATATGCTCAGAATTAGTTCAAAATGATGTGAAGATTACTGATCCTACAGACATTGCCAACATACTGGCTGACAGGTTCAGTGCAAACTTCTCCCCCCCTCCCCCCTAAAGAAGAGATATCTATACCAAATGATTGTAGCCCCCAAACATCTCTAACGCTCAGGTGAGAACTGCTCTCTCCAAGGCAAAGAACACAGCATCCATGGGACCTGATGGTGTCCCCGGCTGTGTGCTCCATGAACTCAACGAGGAGTTAAACCCACAGTTAGGACAGCTGTTTAATCTTAGTCTCACCTCCGGATGCGTACCCAGGGAGTGGCGCACAGCGACTGTGGTCCCACTCCACAAAGGCGGTGCCTCCACCGACCCTGGAAATTACCGTCCCATTAGCTTGACAAGCCTGATCTGCAAAGCCATGGAAAGGATCATAATGGATCTCATAAATAAAGACATAGGGAATTTGCAGACTTTGGATCCAACCCAGTTTGGCTTTGTCAAAGGCAGATCATGCCTTTTAAACTTGGTTGACTTTTTCGGAACAGTCACCAAGGCCATTGACGAGGGAAAGGCAGTCCATACAGCCTACCTAGACCTGGCGAAGGCTTTCGATACAATACCCCACTCGGGTATCATTGAAAAACTCATCAACTTAAATATAAACCCATACATTGCAAGATGGGTTGCAAACTGGCTGAGTGATAGAACCCACAGGGTCAGAGTTGCTGGCGCCATGTCAGACTCTAAGCCTGCAACAAGTGGTGTCCCTCAGAGCTCAGTCCTGGGCCCACTCTTGTTTGGCATCTACTTTTCTGAAGTACAAGCAAACACAGGAGGGTTATGGCTGACAAAGTTTGCAGATGACTGCAAACTGGGCGCCGTAGTTGAGAACACATCCGAGACAGATATCCTTCAGAAGGGTCTCACAGAAACGGATAACTGGTGCCAGAGCCATGGCCTCAAGTTAAATGCCAAGAAATGCATAGTCATACCCTTCGGGAAAAATAAGGTTACCCCTAGCTACCATATAGGTGGCAATCCCCTGAACACAGAAGAAGTTATTAGGGACCTGGGAACCCAGGTTGACAGTAGCCTTTCATTCGACACTCATATTGCTAAAGTAGTTAGGAAGACCTTCTACATTGCCCACCTTATCATGAAGGGATTCACATCTAGATCAAGGGAAGTCATAGTCTCCCTATACTCATCACTCATCAGACCAATGATCGAGTACAATGCCCCATTCGAAATGTATCTGACCCGACACTTGCAGCAGCTGGAGAGGCCACAAAAGTTCCTCACCAAAAGGATAAAGGGTCTCAAAAATCTGTCTTATGCTGCATGACTGAAAGAACTCCAGTTATATTCAGTTGCGTACTGCTTGCTCAGAGGTGACCTATGCCTGACATACAAGGCCATGTCAAACCCAGATTTGATGAACATGCTTCATCTCAAAAAATCTAGATCCCTCAGAGCCACAAGGGCGGGTGACTTAAACCTCGACACGGTTATTAATAGGACGTGCTGGAGGGATAGATTCATCACCCAAAGACTCCCTATGCTGTGGAACAAAATCCCGGTTTATGTGAGGCAGAGCACCTCGCTGGCCTTGTTCAAGAGGAATCTTGACCAATGGATGGGAGATCGCAGATACACCCCAGGGGTTACCTCAGTGTCACTGCTCGACAGAGGCACAGCTAAATAATGGGCATAGTTTCTCCAAACTAAGGGGTGGCGTAAGCCACAAAACTATGGGCTAGGCTTATAAATGCCCTCGGGCAGATAGCCTAGTATGAACCTATGAACCTTCACATAACTATCCACCCAAGGTTCAGGAAGTTTTTACATGTTTCTGTAGTTTCCTGATGTTTTCAGTTTTGTGCTTTGCCCTTTGGTCAGTCTGTAGCACCAGGGGTTTTCACAAAGTGGTTGGCCCCTCATAGCTTTCAGCAGAACACGGGGAATTGAAATTGTCCCTTACTTAGACGACCTTTTGATTCAGGCTGAATTCCCACAACTTCTTCAAGAAAACCTTTCCTTCACTATTGCCTTTCTACAGAGTCTAGTGTTGACTATAAATTTCCAGAAGTCTTTCCTCATCCCTTCACAGGACCACGTTTTTCTGGGATGCAGGATTCAAACAGACAAACTGCTAGCCTGTCTTCTAGGAGAGAAAGTTTGGTTCCTGACTTCCTACTTTCAGAGCATTCTTCCCCTCCAGTCCTTGACAGCCAGGAAATTTTTTCACCTGTTAGGGTACATGGCATCCACTATCACCATGATACCCTTTGCAAGACTACACTTTGAAAAAGTTGCAATGCATCCAAGAACAGTGTGGCTGCAACACTTGCATCCCTAGAGTTTCTTATTACACTCCTGCCTTGCTTAAAGAAGGAGCTAATGTGGTAGATCTTCAAAGTAAACAGAAACCCGGGCCTGCCACTGCAACCACCCCATCCTTCCCAAGAGTTCTTCACAGACACTTCAGACACAGGTTGGAGTACAACTCTGCGAGCCTGGAGAGTCAGTGATGTTTGATCTCCCAAGCGGGCCAAAGAGCATATCAGTATGAAGGAGACGATGGCTTTGATTCTGGCACTGTAAATTTTCAGGAGCAACCTTGCACCAGGAGTGCTGAGGTGGTTCACAGACAGTACCACAGCTTTTTGGTACATCAGCAAGCAGGGGGAACAAAATCCTACATTCTATACAGACTACCCTACTTGGCAGGGAACTAGACTTACAGAGACAAATTTCCATACAGGCAGTTTATCTTCCTTCAGCCCAGAATATGGTTGCAGACTCTCTGAGCATGTCTATGACACAATCTCATGAGTGGACTTTGCACAGGGATGTATTTCTGCACCTAATCCATTGTTGTGATATACCTCAGATAGATCGGTTTGCCTCTTCCATGAACAGCTTTCAAAATTTTGTGCCAGGGTCCCACATCCCTTAGTGTGGACGGTGGACGATCTGTTTCCTAGAAGGGGATGTTTCTTTATGCATTCTCCCCTTGCCTCTGTAACAGACGGTGGTTCTGAAGATTCAGCAGGATCAACCAGAAATCTTGCTGGTGACTCCCTTTTGGCCAAGGCAGCACTGGTTCCCCCTTCTCCTGCACCTAGCTTGGGGCAGTCGCCGCAAGTTACTCCCACAGGATGGACTTGCACAGAACAAGGGAACCGTAGTACATCCACAGCTGTCAACTCTGAGTCTGACGTTGTAGGTGATAAGATTTTAATCCCTTACAGGCAACTTTTTTGAGGACATACTAAAAGTTCTACAGGAGGCCAGAAAATCCACAACCAGAAAGTCCTACATTTCCAAATGGAAAAGGTTTTCCATCTGGTGTCATAAAAAGGACCTGCAACTGCTGTCAGTTGATGTCCCAGTGGTTTTGTCCCGTCTGTGTGAATTGATGAAGGCTGGGTTGTCCTATTCTTAAGTGAAGGCTCACCTTTCAGCCTTCTCTGCTTGTCTGCGTATGATTCCACCTTTGGCCTTTAGGTTAGAGGTAAAACTGTTCCTTAAAGCCATCCTTCAGACCTCCAAGGAAACCAGTACCCCCTCCAGGAGAAAGATCATCCACCTTCCACACCAGGGGATGTCGGACCCTGGCACAAAAGTTTAGAAGTTGTCTGTTCATGGGGGAGGCAAACAGATCTATCTGAGGCATACCCCAGCAATGGATTAGTTGCAGAAACACATCCCTGTGCAACATCCATTCATGGGAGCGGGTCATGGACCTGCTTTTAGAGAGACTGCAACTGTATTTTGGGCTGAAGGGAGATTAACTGCCTGTATGGAAATTTGGCTCAGTAAGGCTTGTTCCCAGGCAAATAGGGCTAGTCTGCATAGAATGTAGGATTTTGTTCTACCCTGCTTGCTGATGTACCAAAGAGCTGTGAGCAGTAGTCCCCCTTCACTGTCTTCCATAGAGATAAGGTTTCCCTACATTTATGCCTAAAGTGGTAAATGAGTTGTCTTTAAATCAGTGCATTAACTTTCCTACCTTTTTTCCCTCCCCCCGGTGTCCCAGTTACAGAATCTTGCACACATTGGATGTGCACAGGCAACTTAGATACTATCTAGACAAAACCAAGCATATTTGCAAATCAGACTGCCTGTTTGTCTCTTACCACCCAAGAACTCTGGGTAAGTCAGTTTCCAAGCAAACTATTTCTAACTGGATTTGTAAAGCTATTTCCTTTTATTTGTCAAGTGGAAATGCACTTGCTTCCACAGTGAAGGCCCTTTTCACCAGAGGAGTGTCCTTCTTGGGGGACATTTTTTTAGAGGTTTGGATATTGGCTCCATTTTGGAGGCAGCCACATGGTCCTCTGACCATACTTTCACATAACACTACAAGCTTGACACCATCTCTAAGTCCAGAGCTGGGTTTGCAAGAGCAGTCTTAATGGATTTATTGAGAAAGCATTGGCTGTTCCTCCTCCCATCCTGTCCCAAGCTTGAGTGTTGACATTCTCCCTAATGTGATAAATACTGCAGCATATTTTTATTTTTATTTATTTAACATTTGTTGACTGGGAATGTCCGACTAGGTTCCACAGAGCCTGTTTTCAGCGGAGGCCCGGGAGAAACGCTCCAGATGCATGTCTTTGGAATGTGGGAGGAAACCGGAGTACCCGGAGGAAACCCACGCGAACACAGGGAGAACATGCAAACTCCACACAGAAGGCACCCCAGCTTTGAATCGAACCGGAGAACCTCTTGCTGTGAGGTGACAACGTTAACTGCTGCACCACTGTGCCGCCCCAAAAAGTGGCATACATAGAATAGTTGTGTAAAAGCTTACCATAGCCCTAGATGTCCTTCTCTTCTGTATGCTGCAGTATTGCGTTCCCCACCCTGCCTTCCCCCTGATGCTTTCCTAGGTTTCTGGTGATAAGCTTCCCAACCAGAGTCTCAGGCTGGTGCTGGGCAGCATACAGTTCTGAGGTAGGTCCATGCTGTTGTCCACTTTATACCTGACATCTCTTTGACTGACGTATGCGGAATGTGTTGAGGCAGAACATGTACCTCGCAGTAGCATGAAAGCTTATGGATACCGGCCGGACATATGAGTCAGCCAGAGGCGGACTCCCTTGTGTCATGAATACTGCAGCATGTAGAAGAGAAGGACATCTATGGTTATGGTAAGATTTTGCACAGCTGTTCTTTTTTTGGGAGGTAGGTGGAAATAGAAGTATGTGGGAAAACATACATATAATGAGTAGAATTCTTGATTGAATCCCAGACTCTGGGGAGGAGTGAGGCCTTACCCCTGTGACTCCTTGCTGCCCATGTTTATATTCGAGCACAAGGGTGGACTTTGAATCATCTGTAGCAGAAAAAAAAGAGTTGAATTTTTAAAAAAGTGAAGGATGCCATGCACAGCCCAAAAGTGAAACCATTTGATGTCTGCTAAAGGAAGGGGCATCCTTCATGATTCCATGTTGCATGATTGTTTGGTGTTGGGAAATGCATCCTGCCCTTCCAGCAACTCTGTGCTTTCCAGAGTACAGAAGTAAATACTTTGTACACATCTGCTTTGTTTTCCTAGGAGTGCTTAAAGCAGAGTTCTTGTTTCTCCACTTCCTCATTATACTTCCTGGAATGTATTTCTGATCAAATTTACTTCTAATGTGATTTTGTTTAGTATGTAATTTCTTTGCATGCATGGGTAATTTTGCTTTATTTCTCTTATTCTGAGGTGGTTTGGCTTTGGAGGTGGAGTGAGAATTTCCTTTTTTCTTCACAGCAGCTAGACCTTGGTGTGTGAGTAATTAACTTGGGGTTAAGGGTCTTTCCCCTTACAAAAAAGTGCTTACTTTTATGGGATATTGCTTTTGCTTTATATTTAATAGTGTAGTTAGTGTACTTCATGAATTATTTTTGTTGGATTTCTTTATGGTTTATGTTTTTGTGATCAAAGAATATTCTTACTGTGAGACTGTGGTTGTCATAGGGGAACCCCTGCATCTAAATCTGGGCATACTGTACTAATTTACAGTAGATTTCTGTGTTTGACAAGAAGCAGTTCATAGAGATCAGCAAAACTCATTGGTCTTGGTAATCTGCTCTTTAGAGGTCAGCGTCTGGAGGAATCTCTAGAATATCAACAGTTTGTGGCCAATGTTGAAGAGGAGGAGGCCTGGATCAATGAAAAACTCAACCTGGTAGCCAGTGAGGATTATGGAGACACCCTAGCAGCAATACAGGTATGTATATAAACAGAAATGTCCTTTTTAGGCAAGTATGCTCTTAGGGGTAAACCAAGACAGCAAACTGAAGTACAGGTTTGCCAAAGCCACCAAAGTACGTAAGTCGAGGTTGCTAGAATAAATCTCATAGGTTCTTTTGGCAGACTTTCAGCCTACTGGTCTTCAGACAGTTTAATTACTGTATTCTCATGTTATTTCCTACTTTCTTTATACATACCAATGTTATTTTTTGAAAGACATTAATGTCTCACTTCTGAGTAAGGGGAAACTTCTGCTGTAATGTCGCAAAGCAGTGTTTTATGTGTCGTTCACATTTTAACTAAAAATAAATATCCATAATAGAAAACGCTCCATGATCTGGTCAAAGCCCTCAAAGGTGTATATTCCAGAATATATTCTTTTAATTACAACCTTATCAGACCATACAGGGTCACCTCTTAGTAGCCTACAAGAAGCTGAATGTGATGAAATGTCATGAAGCTGTTCCGATTAGTTCATTTTCCAACCCTGTCTGTTTGGTTATTGATTGCCCATTTCCCACTTTCACTTCTGAAAACAGTGGTCCAAAAAGACCTGGTAACAGAACAGACATTTGTGACAGCACTGGTAGCCTCTGATGGAACAGGCAGGCAGGAACCTCTCTCATGTTTACTTGAATTTTTTGGTGTAAGCTATTTATAATTTGATATTTAATTGTTAATTTATCACCAATTTCCTTAACATGAATTTTGCTAAAAGTCCTAGCAAGATTAAGATAAGCAGCATGCCCTTTATCAAATGTTGCAGTTACTTGTTCAGCTTGGCATAACATTAAAAAAAAAAAAAAACAAGGTTGCATGCTACAAATCCATACTGTTCCATATCTAGCAGTAGCAGGGCCTCTTTTGTCATTTGAATAAGTTCCATTCTAGATTTCTTTATGATTTTTACATAGAATGCTAGTTCTGCTGATTAGTCTAAAATGGTTGGGGTCTGATGCCACACTCGCCACTACCTCTGAGGATTGGTGCCACGGCAACCTCTCACAATAGATTGAGAATGTTTCCACATGGTAGCATTTTTTATGCGATTTATAGGTTTAGTTAGATATTCCTTGTTTCTGTGTAGGAAATCATCAGATATGTTACCTAACCCTGTGTAATTTGAGTTTTTATATTTTCATGTGGTAGCAGTTTTATAAAATATTTCTCCTTGTGTCTGTAGTTTGCTGATATCTTTCTTTGTTAGGACTGTGTGATAGTCCACTCAGACTTATGACAACTGTATTCTAGTTTTGTGCAATTGATCTGTAGGCTTACAGTAAGTAAAATTTAAAAATAGCCAGGCTTTGGGCCACAGTCTTGCAGACAGACAAGTAGAAGAAAGGTAGGATTTCAAGTTTTACCTTCAGAGGAATGCAAGTAAGGTAAGATTGTAATAGGCCAGTTATGTCCTTGGTGGAAATTTTTATGCTAAGTGATTGCCACCAGATTTGTGATTGAAAGGTCCAACCTGCTGATAATGAGAGTAATGTATTTCTATAGTGTGGGAAGGGGGGTGCAGCTTGTTGAACCAGAGCATGTTGACATGTGAATAGGAAGCACGGGTTGCAGTTTGGTGCAGCAAAATAGACCTAAGGGGTTTGTAAGCTATCCATGTCATTGGTGGAGGGCATTTATACTTTGTGTATCTAGCCAGGTATTACAAACAGGTTGTGGTTTAGAGAGATTTATATTCTTTAGATGTGTGAGCTCATCTTACATCTACAAGACACTACTCTGAACTTTTTGGAGTTAAATGAGAGGAGGACTTTGCTGTACTGTGGGAAGGGACCACTAAAAATGTGGCTGCAGTTTAGTGAACTGTATGCAACTCTGGGTGGTTTCAATGTGGGAAGGGTGGTATAAGTAGACGCTGTGGTGATGTAGTCTGCGTTTAAACTGACCGTCTGTGATTATGGAATGCACTGTGCCCTGCTACTAGGTTAAGTACAAGTCTGCCAAATGGAATGTAGTAGTGTGCAAAACAGCAGTATAAATGAGCTTCTGGAAAGTGCAACTAGCTCATCACAAAACTACTGATTTGTTGCCTGGAGTGAGAGGATGTCCAGTACACCAGCAATTGTTCCTTCTCTCACCAAGTCTCTTGGCTGTTCAGAAAACAGTAGGTAGTAAAATTCAGTAGAGTGGTGGTTAGATGAAAAATGAAAATTAGTCACTTTCCTGGGGGTTAGGGGACTGAATTTGGTCAGATACAGTTCAGCAGTCAAGTAACAGTTTTTGAGCTGCAGTAACATTGCTGTGCATTTCAGAAGAGTACTTTGCCTTATTTCATAAGCTTTGTACATAGTAATAATTGAAAGATTATATTGAAGAGTGGGCAAAAAATGCACCTATTTTACTAGAAGAATTGAAAGTATGTGGCATTCGAAATTGCATATCTTCATAAAATCATAGCATTCCTTAAGGTCACAAAATAGAAGTAGACCATTTGAGTCTAAGCCTACACCTTTCGGAGGTTTACTGCACAGGGCATAGAGGAACACTGTGTTCCTTTATGTAGTTATTTCATTGTTTATTAGCAGAAGTTGATCTAGAAGGTGCTTATATTTATTTTTTATTTTTTATTTTACATTTTTTGCCTAGAAGGTTCGACTGGACAGAGCTGTCTGTTTTCAGCAGAGGCTCTGGGAGAAAAGTTGCAGAACAATTGCTAACATACTACACATAAGGTATTTACATGAGCGTTGTGGTTTACACATACAGTTATAAAATATAGCAGATAGCATGATTGCATAAAATATTTACATAAACATAGTGGTTTAGACATACAATTAAAAGTATAGCAGGTAGCAACATATGATTGTTCATACAGTGTGAATTTTAATTTAATTAACACTTTTAAGTGTTGGTGTTTTCAAGTGATGTTCTGAAAAAACTCAAAAAAGAGAGCTGTTTTGAAGAAAATAAGTGAAGCGTGCTGTTAGCCTGTATTTTGTGCAAGTGTTTACAGATCATCCGTTTTGGAGAGTGTGTTCAGTTATCCCAACCTGACAAATGCATTCAAGATGGTTCCCCATGCAACACTGTAGACAGGCTTGCTGAATTAGCCATAAACTCCTACATCACCCACTGGATAACCATCTAGTTCACAAGTAGGACTCAATTTTAAGTTAGAGTAGTCTACTACCCCAAAAAAGCAAGTCACTAGCAAAGTCCCTCAGGGCTCAGTACTGTGGCCATTCTCAGTTTGATATCAGCTTTCCTAAAGTTAAGGTTAACATCATCAGAGGTCTCTGGCTGACCAGATTCACAGACGATTGCAAATTATGTACAGTCATTGAATTCTCCCAAGACACAAACATCCTCCCAGAGATCCTGGCACAGACTAATTACTGGTGCTGGAGTCAAAGTTTTAAACTCACTGCAAAGAATTGCATAATAGTATCTTTCAGTAAGACGGTGGCCACCCCTGCAAGTTACATAGATAATCCACCGCTAAGTGCAGACCCAGTAGTCTGGGATTTGTGAACACATGTAGACAACACCTAGGCGTTTGACCGTCATGTGTCTACAGTAGTAAGAAGTCCATGTTACACAACTTATAAGCAAGGGTGCGGTATCCAAAGATTTCATTGTTCCCTTTTCCTTTGCCTTCATAAGGTCATTCATTGAGTATAGTGTACCTTTCAGCATGTTCCTAACCAGACATAAGCATCAGCTGGAGTGACCAAAGAAGTTCCTCACAAAAAGAATACATGATGTAGAAAATGAGTCTTGGGTGGACTGCCTCGAAGCATTGTCCTTATACTGCGTCACCTAGAGGCTGCTGATAGGTGACCTATGCGTGGTCTACAGAGCATCCTGTGATCAGCCTTAACGGATATGTTGCTGTAAATAAGTAATACCAGAAACACCTGGTCATGGACTTGAACCTAACCTACATCATAATATATAGGACATGCTGATGTTGGAGAGACAGGATTGTGTCCCAGAGGCTGCCACTTTTGTGGAACAAGTGTCCTTTCTTCCTTGCACTTACTTAAGCAAATCTGGAATCAATGTATGGGGTATAGCAAATTTATCCCTGGTCTGGCACATACGTCTCTCTTAGAGGAAAAATTTAAATGCTGGACCACTCATGGCCAAGTGTATATAACCCCTACATAACTTATAGGGCCAGTACTTTTCTAATATTTGTGGGACGCATGTCCAGGCATAAAAAGGCCCTTTGTCATTAGCCTAGTAGTCTCCTATGATCCCATTGTGCTTCAGTACATATAATTTTGTACACCATAGATAGTGTAGCGGCACTGACTGCTGAACTGTATACGTTCATCTCATAATTTCCTGTTGCAATAATGACTTTTGAGACTTTCTGCCACACAAAAAGCCTGATTGTTCCAGAGCTTTTTACCACTCCCCTCCCCTTCTGGTCAGGTAGATACCATCCCACTTGGACTTCAGGACATCGGGCCATGCCATCTGTAGTTCATTCTTGCAATAGTTTGATCAAGATTGGAAACCTTGCTGTTGTGTTAATATGTTGGTGCAGCCTGGCTTTAATAGTTCAGATGAATACCCTTTAGGGGAAAGTAATTTCATATTTCTCTTCAGTTTTTGCATACTAGCTTGTTTTTAGTTTTTGGTCATCCAGGTCTAGATGTAAGATTCTGAAGGAAAAGTGGAAAACTGTCTGTATGGGGAAACAAGTTCCCCCCATAAAATTTCCCAAGTAGATGTGTTTTGTCTAAGGCCAAAGGATGATGTGCCTATATTGTCCCCATGACAGGCTTAACCAGAAGACCATCAAGCTGAGAATGAATCCTCAGTGAGACTGGTTTAAAGAAAAAAGTTGGCCTCCTGGTCTTGAACCACCATGGGAACTTCCAGATCCTCCAGTGATGTCTTGCCATAAAAAAAAAAAAAAAAAAAAAAAACACTCAGTAAAAGCATCCAATAGGGAAGGAATATCAGGAGGCTGAGGATAGGCAGTTGGAGCCCAAAGGCTCCCTAGACTCGGGGGCATTGGATTCAGGGCAGGACTTCATAACCCCTGAACTTAGTGTCAGGCTGTACTGAGACCCACGGCTCAACCTCTGTTGAGGCTCTGACTCTCTTGCATCTAGGCATGTCCTTCCATGCCAGATCCACCCGTTTAGTCAGTATGGATGTCTCTTTGTGGGCGATTATTTTCGATGCTCAAAATTATTGTCAGAGTGAGGGTGTTTTTCTTTTCATTTTTAGTATGTGATGTTGTCAGTGGCTTTCTGGTTGAAGTGTCGGCTACCCACCAGTGGTAAAGTCTTCCAAGGAGGTCTCCAAATCCAAGCCCATGTCAACAGAGTCCAAGGAAAAACATATTTTCCAACTTGATGCAGCCTATGCTAGGTGGGCTCTTTTTCCCCTTCCCCATTTTAGGCTTCCACCTAGGAATTTTTCAAGTTGTCCTGGAATTTATGTAATTTCTGAGAAGCCGTCAGTTAACATGTGAAGAGTATTCAGTGTTAGGGAGCCTTTTTCAGAAAAGAAAAAAATAAATAAAAGGTATCCTTTATTTTCCTGATACCTTTCACTCAGTGGTGATGTAGACCAAATATCCTCCCTCATTTTTTATGAATTGGACTGTAAGGGCACCATATCCCCTGCATCTCCGCAGAGAGGATGTCTCTTTTAAGGAAACTCTCCAATGTCGAGGGAAATCTTTAGATGGAAAACTAAGGAATTCTCCTAGACCCTGATAAGGTATAGGGAGATGTTCTTCGTGTTTCACTGTTGCAGTCATTACATTTGGGTAATCTACTTGCGGGTTGCCCTCATTCGGCCTGATTAACAAAGTCTTGGGTCCTGCGTTGGTTGCTGTCCCTTCTTCCGTGACGTCAGGTTGTCAGGGGTATAAAACATGCAGCCAACGCCATTACATCAGTCTTTCTTGCTGTGCGTTGCCCGAAGCAGAAGCAAGTTCGTAAGTGCCGGTCGGCCGACTCCTGAAATTGTCGTTTTCGAGTTTCAGAACCGAAGTCATCAACTTAAAGCTAAGTACCCCCTTGGGGAAACTTTTTCTTACCGATGTCAGTAAAAGTTAATAATTGCATTACTTGTGGAAAGCAAATACCTAGACCCTGATAAAGTATAGGGAGTTTCTGAGATTGCCTCACCCCAAGCCATTAGCTGTTCGTCTAGTCATGGTAGACCTTGAAGGTATTTTTCGTAGTGCATACTTAGAGCCCGATTCCCCCTACCTCTTGCTCCAAGGAAGCCTGATGACTATTTTTGGAAGGATCAGTGATTCCCAGAAGTACCTTTGTAAAAAAAAAAAAAAATGGCATGTGCACCTGTGGTGTCCTTAGATTCCAGCAAGGACAGAACCAGTCTTGACCACAAACTGAAGTGCAGAACTAGTCATCTGTGACTATGGCTTCTACCAGAAATGTACTTCCCAATGATAGGGTGAACAAAATTCTCATTAGATTTAAGAAAACTTAAACATGTTCATCGTGTTTCACTGTTGCAGTCATTACTGTTGGGTTATCCTGCTGGCAGGCCACCCTCAGTCAGCCAGAATTCCAAAGTCTAGGTCCGGCGTCGGTTGCTGTCACCTCTTCCCTGACGTCAGTGCGCCAAGGGTATAAAAGATGCAGCCAACGCCATTTTCTTCAGTCTTTCTTGCCGCGTGGTGCCCAAAGCAAAAGCAGTTCACAAGTGCCGGTCGGCCGACTCCTGAGATTTTCGAATCCGAATTTCAGAACTGAAGTCTTCATTAAAGCTAAGTACCCCGTTGGGGAAACTTTTTTCTTGCTCCAGACCGATGTCAGAAAAAGTTAACAATTGTATTTCTTGTGGGAAGCAAATACCTCAAGGATTTTCACTCTTACTGTATTCCTTGCCTAGGCCCTGATCACAACGTTGCTAGCTGTCGGTTTTGTGCTAGATTTAACCAACGCACTATCAAGCGTCGGGTCGATTTTGCATTTCATTACTTTGGCCGAAGATTTAATTATATTATGCCGTCGGAGCAACCGACATCCGGAGTTTACAAAAACGCAAGGACAAGGAAAGGGATAGGCATCCGAGGTCCAAAACCGACGACGAGGCCTCTTCTAGGCCAGTCACCGGTTCTCAGTGAGGCACTTTCGCAGCCCCTGGCGCCCGCTACCTCAGAGCCACAGGCCACTACTGACTCCTACGTGGAGCCGACTGGGCCTCTGGATACTCAAGGTATTGGACACTCGAAAATCATTCCCTCAGGTGGGTCCGGAGCCGCTGAGCAGGCATCGGCTTCTGAGGGTGTCTTCAGACCTACACAGCTATATATTAAGCCATCTTTAGCTTCAAAGACTAAAGCAGCTCTAAAGACAAAGAAACAAGTACAGCATTCTCCTACTCAGACTTCCATGCCTAAAAAACAGATGCTCAAAATGGCCGAAGACCTAATTACTTTGATCAGGGGCTCCCATTCCCCTCCTGATAAGAGGCCTAGGCAAGACACAGAGTTTGATTCTTCTGATCAAGTTTATATTTCCTCTGATTCCTCTTCTGACCAGGATTACTCCATGCTTCCCTATGAGGATTCTGATGCTAAAGAATCCATTCCTTCAGCCTCTCCTCCTAAGGATTATTCTTTTGGGGAAACTCTGCATACTATTGGGGAGCATTTCCACTGGGAGAGCCAAGATTACTCTGAATCTAAGAAAAGGCTCAGGAACTTTCTGCTACTTCCTCAGCACAGACCCCTTGCTATTCAAATTCCTATACAAAAACCCCGCTGCTGACCCAGAAACTATATCTCAGGGTCCCAAAGGGGTTAAAGCTTCCACTGCAAAAAACCCTATCCCCTCTGATAGGGATTCTGGGGCTCTAGACAGATGGGGGAAGAAAGTCTACACTTCTGCTACCCTGGCTGTGAGGGCTTTAAATTGTCAGTTTCATATGCTTAAATATCAGCAATATTTAATATCACTGCTTAAATAGAAATTGTTGACAAGTATTGAATATGCAGAGAACAAGGAATTGCAGGATTTATTGCATGCAGCTGAACAAGTGGGAAAGCATAATTTGCAATGTGGTTATGATTCACTGGAGGCCTCTTGCAGGGCTGCTGTTATAGGTTCTGTTATTAGAAGGCATGCTTGGTTAAAGGAACAGAATTTGCCTGATCATGTTAAAGCAAAATTATTACAGCATGATACTTTGTTTGGTACTAAAGCAGAAGAGGGGTTGAAAAAAAATGGAGGATAAAGCAAAATCCATGCAGACAGTCAAGGATTTCTTACAGGTACAGCCACCCAGGTTTAGCAGGAACTGGCCTTCTAAAAATTTGTCCTTTCCAGTGTCAGACAGACCTCAAAGAGGCAGCTACAGGCGTCCCAGAGGCAGATCTCAGCCCCAAGGCTCATACAGGCCTAAACAATGGGGTGCTTCTACCTCCAAAAGCGGAGAAGACAAATCACAACCTTACAGGAAACAGTCCCAATGACTTTCATCTACCAGATCCAAGCACTTTTCTTTTGGCAACCCCCTTAGGGGGAAAACTGGCACTTTTTTCATCAAATTGGCAAATGGTTACCCAAGACAAATGGGTCCTGAACACAGTGTCCCAAGACTACAGGTTCCATTTTCAAACTCTACCAAGATCAAAGGGTATGCCAAACCTGCCACACAATCAATGGGCAGAGACACAAAAACAAACTACAGCCCTCATAGACATGAGGGCCATTCAGCAAGTGCCACAACAAGAGCAGGGGCAAGGATTTTACTCCAGACTTTTCCTGGTACCCAGAAAGGACAAAACCTGGAGACCACTACTGGACCTGTCTATACTAAATACGTTTCTGGAAGTTCCAAAATTCAAGATGTTGACTCTACAGCAGCTACTGCCCATGCTGGGCAACAAGGCTTGGCTCGTAACTTTGGACCTAAAAGAGGCATACCTGCATGTCCCAATCAGACAATCTTGCAGAAGATACCTCAGATTCATAGCTGGCTCAATGCATTACCAATTCTCTGCACTGCCCTTTGGCTTATTATCTACTGCGCCCAGGGTCTTCACAAAATGCCTGGCACCAGTAATTGCGTTTTGCAGACAAAAAGGAATTCAAATATATCCCTACTTGGACGACTGCCTAATTCAAGCAGAGAACAAAGACACTCTTCTAAAGCATCTGGCGTTTGTAAAAAGATTACTAATTGGCCTAGGGTACACAGTAAATGAAAAGAAATCAAAACTAGTGCCCTCTCAAGAGATAATATTCCTGGGTGCAAGCTTAAATACAACTTCCCAGATGGCTTATCTCACGCCAGATAAGCAAAAGCAATTGACTACTTACTTCAAGAAATTGGCAACAAAAACCCACTTATCTGCAAGGAAATTCCTGCAGGCCTTGGGTTTCATGGCATCCTGCATTCTACTAATTCCATATGCCAGACTGCATATGAGGAAACTACAATGGTATTTAAAAGTGTTTGGACTCAACATTGCCACAGCCTGGAGACAGTAATTGCACTCATTCCCTGCCTACAACAGGAGTTTCAGTGGTGGGCAGAAGCCTGTCACCACAACAAGGGTCTGCCATTCAGTTTACCCACAGCCAGACAGACACTGACAATGGATGCATCAGATTATGCCTGGGGGGCCCATATGGCAGGAAAAATGTATTCAGGGCACATGGCCTGCAAACCAGATGCATCTTCACATCAATCAAAAAGAGATGCTAGCTGTTCAAAATGCCCTGACAGCTTTCAAGGACCTGCTTCATCCAGGACAGTTACTGATAAAGACAGACAACACTACGGTCATGTGGTACATAAACACACAGGGAGGTACACATTCCTACCCCCTCTGCAGACAAACAATGACCTTTTACCTGCAAGCACACTTCCTGCCAGGAGAAACAAATACTCTGGTAGACGAACTAAGCAGAAACGTCATGGATCCCCACAAATGGAAACTGGATCCACAAGTCTTCAGCATGATAACAAAGAAATGGGGATGCCCAGACATAGATCTATTTGCCTCTCCTCACAACTGCCAATTGCAGAGATTTTGCACAAGGATTCATCACAAGCAAGCATGGAAAGTGGATGCCCTATCATTCAGCTGGAAAAATCTAACAGTATATGCTTTTCCCCCACTGCCTCTCCTTCCCAGAGTACTCCTAAAGCTCAGACAAGTGAAGCCAAAAATTATACTGATTGCACCAGACTGGCCACGCCAGCACTGGTACCCAATCCTAAAGGGTTTGTCTCAAGGTCCAGCATGGATATTGCCTCAAACTTCTCACTTGCTGACCCAACAAAACAATCAGATCCTGCACAGCTAACTCAGGACCTTAATCTGGCAGCATGGTGGATAATATAACCATTCTGAATACTCCTCTTTCAAAAGCTGTTATGGATGTTATCTTGGAGGCCAGGAGGTTCAGTACCAGAAAATCTTATGCAGAAAAATGGAAGAGATTCTGTGCTTGGAACCAGGAACAAGGCATTGACACCTGTGTACCAAATATCTCTCAGATTTTACAATACCTAACTGAGATGCTGAACAAAGGCCTTTCTTTCTCATCAATTAAAATTCATGCCTCTGCCATTTCAGCCCATTACAGTACGGAACCACCTATCTTTTCTCATCCTTTAATAAGGCAGTACTTCAGAGGGGCCAAAAACATTAGGCCTCCAAGGAGAGCACCAATTCCGGCCTGGGACCTCAATTATGTTCTGGAAAAACACACACTGCCTCCTTTTGAGCCAGCATCAACAGCAGATATAAAATTCTTATCCTGGAAAACAGCTCTGCTCCTAGCTTATAACCTGTGCAAGGCAAGTCTCGGAGTTACAAGCACTCATGGCTGTGGAACCTTTCATCATTTTTCATCTGGATAGGTTTTCTCTGAGGACAAACCCTACATTTATGCCTAAGGTGGTGTCCAGTGTGGCCCTCAACAAAACCATTCACTTGCCCACCTTTTATCCAAATCCACAGAACAAGGGTGAGAAAATTCTGCATTCTTTGGGCATACACAGGCAGTTATGCTTCTACTTGGACAGAACTAAAACTTTCAGAAAGACTGAACAACTTTTAGTGTCTTATGCTGCAGGATCACAAGGAAAGACTATCTCATAACAGACTATTTCTAAATGGATAGGCCATTGCATCCTTTTCTGCTATTTTCAACATGGCAAATCAGTGCATTAGGCCTCATTCCACCAGAGCAGCAGCCATTTCAGCAGCCTTCCTCAGAGGAGTACCAACCAAAGATATCTTAGAGGCTGCAACTTGGAGTTCAGTGCACACCTTCACAAAGCACTACCACTTACCTCTTTACTCTTAAGTCTAGAGCAGGCTTTGCCACTGCAGTTCTGCAGGGGCTCATAGCCTCTCCTAATCCTGTTTAGCCCAGCCACCCATCCTCAGCTTTGGGATTCTACCCAAGAGTAATGACTGCAACAGTGAAACACGATGAATATAGTACAGTTGTGTACCTACCATAAATGTAAATGTTTGAGTGTATTCACTGTTGCAGTCCAGGTTACCCACCCACCATCCCCCTTGTCTTTGCTGGGACTTATCTACACTTCTCTATCCTATCAACCTATTTGGTGTATTTGTTTGTAGATGAAGGAAATGTTATTTTTGTGCATGCACTTTTTATTGGCATATTTTTCAGCCTACCATTTGAGGGCACCTGACATCTGGGGCTTGGGGGCACCTGACATCTGGGGCAAGAAAAACTGAAGAAAATGGCGTCGGCTGCATCTTTTATACCCCTGGCGCACTGACATCAGTGCGAATACACTCAAACATCTACATTTATGGTAGGTACACAATGTACTTTCTGGGACCTTGGATTTCAGGACCCTTAATTGTCTATATACTGAAATACCCAAAGTTTTCCCTAAACAAATTAAAGGAGATGGCTGAGGGATAGTAAGAGAAGAAACGGAAAGGGTATTGCCTCCTCAGTGTCCAGGTTGCTAAACACACTATTAAATGTGACGTTAATGCAGGACAGGAGTTGCAGGGTCAGTATTCAATATCGACATACCTGGTTGAGGACACAAGATCTTTTTGACCATGTAAAAGCAGAATTCCTTGATGCCCTATTTTATAAGGAGCTTTGGACCTTCTGCAGAAAAGGTGTTTGACACTAGAGAAAGGAATAACTACACTGTTGGTCAGGCATGTCCTTTTTATTTTAAATTCCTCCGTTCCTAAATGTTGTAGAAACGTTCTCACAAACAGCTGACAAACCTACCCAAGGCTAGACAAAGGGAAGCAACCAAAGGGTAAGAAAGGGTACCACAAGAGGAGATGGCAAGCAGACCATGAAAGAAAGCCTGAGGGCCCTTGGAGCTGAGTCTCAGTGAGGGTGCAGCTGCCACTCAGCCAAGCTCACCCCACTGCCCACTCCCTACATACCATCTCTACCCATCCTTTTTTGTACCCCTTCCCCCACTCTGATACAGGAAAGCGGTGAGAGGTCATAACTTAGGACAAGTGATTAGGTAAGAATGGAGTTAGAGGCCCATTTTGAATTTAAAGCTAAAATAATTTCTAACGGTATCAAAATTTAAGGTGGTAACGTTTTACTACCTAGTATATCTGATTTTCACACAAGTTTATATGGTAACTCTCAGTGTAGAGAATACCTACTTTCACATTCTCATAGCCATGGTGTATAGACATTTCCTAAGAGTTGCAACAACATCTTTTACCAGTTTACCTTCTTACCCTTTAGTTTGTATGTTGTACTCAGGGTTTTTAGAAAGTGCTTGACTTCTGTCATGGTCTTACCCATACCTAGATGGCTGTCCTTTTCAGGCATTCTGTCTAAAAAGGATACAGGAGGCTCTACATTTTCCACTAGCTCCTGTCCCGTGCCTTTCTAAACTTACCAGAATCTGTCTAGTACACATGAGATAAGACCTTTTTCTCGGGGCACTGCTGGACACAACACCAAAGCACATTTTTGCCCTTAGACAAGTATTTCCAGATAGTAATACAGCTGAGCCATATTACTGCTAGGGAATTCATGAGTGGTAGGACATATGGCTTCTTCTATTTTTATAGTACTACTAGCAAAGTGTGCAAGAGGAAGCTGTAATGATACTTAAAAAAAAACAGGTGGTGCTAGCATTCCCAGTCCCTGTAGTGCTGTGTCCTGCTACCACCCTACATTAAAAAACAACTTTCATAATGGGCTTGCTAGGTGCATCTCAGTCTAGGGAGTTTTCAAGATAAGGCTGACACTGGCAGCACATGCCTTTGGCACAACCTGGGGCACATTTGGCATACTGAGCATCCGAATGACCTGAATTGATAACCTCAGGAGAAGCCACTTCAGTGTTTAAAAAAAAAAAAAAAAAAAAAAAAAGTTGTTACAGCCATCAAGGGTATTCAAACATGTATGGTGGTAGGTGATTCTGCATATCCTGGCAGTCATCATCACTGTAATATGTACATTAACATATATACATGTTGTATATGTTAGGAGTGCAAACATGGGATGTGGTAAAGGGATAAGGACTTATCCTTAGGTTCTGTTACTTCCCACCACAGGAGAGTTTTTTAGTAGTCTATCTGAGCAGGACAGAATTAGAACAATACAAGTGGATGTTAACAGGGACCCATTTGTGATTGATTGTTATAGTTATGCAAAATTTTTATATGTCCTTCTAATTTTCCATTTTTAAACAGCGATGTTTCTTCTAGACTCGACTAAAAACACTACCTAAGCTTTGTCTTTCATGTAACAATCCTTTGTCAGTTTCTCTTTGCCTATACTCTATCAATCCCTGTTAGGGTAGGCAGTCTCTAACCTGCAGTCTAAACTTCTCTTAAGCTTTATTCTACTCTATTGGTATTCCCTCTTTAGCCTAGTTACACTGTGCAAACCTTGGTTCATTTGCTACTTTTCTACAGTAAATTCCACCCCCTGTTGCCTACCTTCTCTACCCCCTACTTGTAATGTAGCTATTAGAAAAACATTCTTTATCCATTTCCATAGTGCCTTACTTTTTAGAATATGATCTACTTTGAGTGTAATATTCTGTATGGTCGTTTTCCTTTGTCTAATACAAAATAATATCAGCAAATAAAGATAACTTTTCTTTTTTTTATATTTTTATTAAAATGTTAATAACAAAAGAGGGAAAAAGCTATAAACTTAACCATGTAGTAATTTACAGGAGTCCAGAACAAGATTATTGTACAAGGCAGTTAGACCATTAATATTTTTCAAGTAGATCAAGTTAAAGTCGAGATTTATAAAGATGTGGCATTTGAAGTTCTTATATTTATAGGTGGCAATTCATTCTTGTGAATGCTTTTAGCTAAGTTTATAAATTCGGTAAATAATGGAGTAGTTTTTGCTTTTCTAAAACTTTGATTAGTTTTCTAGCTATAGCTAAAATAGATCAAAGAAAAAACGCTTGTGTTATAATTTCTGGAACTGGAGAATTAAATAAAATCAAGAATTAGAAATACATCTGTCTGACAACAACCTTTGAGTAAAATTATTAAACTGCGCCCCAAAGGGAGATCCAATCTTATATTCTAACACCATATGCACCCATCCTGCATCTGAGACTGCACCACATCTCCAGCAATTTATATTTGTGGATTTATACATTAACACAATTTTATGTGGTGTAATATATGCTCTATACAAATATTTCTAAGTGAAAAGTTTCCAGTATAGTAAAGATGTAGGTTTCTCTGCAGATTTTAATTCTTTTTTTGTGTGTTCATTGGATAACATTTCATTATTAATTTTGTAGATTAATTCCAAAATGTCAAATCAGAAAATGCAAAGTCTGTTCTAATAATTATATATATCCCAGATATGATTTATAACTTAAATTACTGTTAATATTAATTAAAAAGTCTAAAATTTTAGGAACAGATTTCATATATGTCACTTACAAATTCCTTACAAATTCCTTACAAATTCGTAAAAACAATCATTTGTTCATTTCTAAACTATATCTACTAAGATAATCTGCTGAATGTATTTTATTACCCTTTAGAAATTGATGCCAACAAATTATGTTGCTAAATATTCATTCATGTAGGCAACAGGATACAAAAACATAAGATCTGAAGTAGGGACTTCATTTGTCAGCAACCTGTGGGTCTTGGATCCGATATCGGATCCGAGCCGGCAAATATTTATACAGCTATGGATCCGAGCTCCTAGCTCCTCCCCTCACCCATAATCCCCTGCCAACCCCCATTGACCTCAGATCTAGTTTGACGCTTTTAGAAGAGACAGCTGGATTGCAGAGCTCCTGGTGATTTTCAGATAAGTTCTCAAAAACTTGTTTAAAAACAGAAAAATCTTTCCTTTTTAACTCGTGTGTGTGTGTGTGTGTGTGTGTGTGTGTGTGTGTGTGTGTGTGTGTTTAGGATCCCTTTAGGTTCATTTTATTCCTTTTTTAGTGTATTTCCTCCCCTCGCTGGTCATAGTGTGTGTGTGTGTGTGTGTTTTTTGTGTTTTGGGGCCTTGTGTGCTTGTGTAGTCTTTTTCTTCAGAAATGTCAGAGGCCCCAAAGCCCATTTTTTCTAAGTGCACCGAGTGTGGCCATAAGCTTTCACCGGCGGATGGCCACACTCTGTGTGTTCGGTACCTTAGGGTTGAACACCTGTCCTCAGGATGCACGATTTGTGCAGGGTTCAACCCCAGGGCACTGAAAGAGCGGAGGTCGAAGCTGGTCCTGGCGGGACTTTTGCCCCCGGAGTCGGCTTCGGCCTCCGCTACTCCCGTGGCACCTCCCCAGCCTGTGGTAGTGGCCACTCCTGCCCCCCTTTCTCCAGCCGGGATTCAAACTCCCACTAAAGCGCCGGAGGATAGGGAGGCCAGGAGGGAGAAGCACCACAAGCGGCGGGCCGAGGCCTCCGGTTCGGCCCCCCCAGCTAAGCGGGCTTCTCCCTCCACGGCTTCCAGGTCTCCTCCTCCTCGGCTCCGATCACCTTGCTTCTCCCCGGGACCGGAGGAGGAGGAGACACGATCTCTGTCGAGGTCATCGAGGCGGCACTCCAGGCCTGCCTCGGTGGCCTTGTCGAGATCCACCTACAGCGTGTCTGATGCAGACTTGGACCGGATGATGAGAAGGTTCATCCAGTCCCAGCTGCAGATGGGAGTGCTCCTGCCTCCCCCCCCCCCCCTTTGGGGGGGAGCTCGACACCCTTTTTTTGCTCCGATAGCTCCTTCTCTGACCCGCTTCCCGGGTTCAGAGCGCTTGGAGCCGGGCAGCGTTGGAGCCAGGGGTGGGTCGGCGCTGACAGTACTGGGTACTTCGGATCCGACCCTGCCCTCGAGTCTGTCGGTTCCATCGTCTGATCCGACCTCTCGGAGCCGTGGCCCGAGCTTCGGATCCAATGGATTCAGTGTGCCTTCGGCTCCATCCAGGTTGGAGCACACTGGTCCCTCGGATCCGACGGTCTCGGCGCCGGTTCCGATCCCTTCATCGGATCCGAGTGGGAGTCTGCTCTCGGAGCACAGGGAGAGCGGCTCCCCCTCGGCCTTCGATGTAGTGGAGAGGGCTCTGTCGAGGGCATCCAGACCCCCGGCCCTTGTCTCGGCTCCGCCCTGCACACCCTCTCTGCTGGGCCAGGCTTCCATCACCCGGCCACAGGGACAGCCTGCTTCAATGTCCCAGGTTGTTCCTTTTGAACAGGACATTGCTGGCGAGACCTCTTCGGACAGCCCCCCCGAGGAAGTGCCTCGCAAGCACAAGTGTAAGAGGAGGCACGTGGACTCCCCCGAGTCCTTAACAGAGGACACGGACTTGGATGAAGGGGAAGGCTCCCCAAGATCACCCCCTGAGGATGTCTCCTTTGGAGACATCATGGAAATGCTTAGGCTCGGGGGGGGGGTGGTCTGCCCCCAAGGCTTACTCCGACGAGTCCATGTTCCTGGAGGCATTCGAAGCAGGCCCGTGTACCTCTTGGGTGTCCCCTCCAGCCGACCCCCTGGTGGACCTTGTGACCACCAGGGAGTGGAAGGAGCCAGACACTGTGGAGCCTATTCCCAAGCGCCCAGACAGGATCTTGAGCCCCCCCCCCGCAGACCGACCCCACTGGAGCAAGGGTCCCCCTGTAGATGCCATGTTGATGGCGGCAGCCACTAAGAGGGAACTAGCTCAGGAGAGCCCTCGGTCCATCCTCCGAGCAAGGAGTCTCGATTGATGGATTGCCTTGGGAAGCGGGTATTCAGTTCAGCGACCTTCTCGGTAAGGTCTCTGAACTACATGGCACATGTCATTAGGATGCAGCACGATCTTATTAAAGAATACACTGCTTCCCCTCCGGAGTCCATGTCGGCGGAGGACAAGCATTTGTACTCCACTCGTATGGCCACTCTGAGATCTGTTTCCAATACCTCTATGCGGTTTCTGTCTCACGCAACTGAGGGAGCCGCTAAAGCTAGCAGAGCGGGCCTAGTGATGAGGAGCCAGGCCTGGCTCTGACATTGTGACTTCGCGGAGCCCTTTAAGGCGTCCTTTGCGAATGCCCCCTTTGATGGTTCTGCCTTGTTTGGCAAAACCGTTCGCGAGACACTTGTCCAGAGCGAGAAGGACGAGAAGACGTTGTCTGCCATCGGAGTCCGCTTCTCTGCTCCCCAGAGGTCCTTTTCCAAGAACCAAAAGGGACAGAAGAAGATGTGGTTCCGGAAATCGCAGCATTCCCAACCTGCTCCGGACAACCAGTCCTTCCGTGGCAGAGGAGGACAGGGAGGACGCCGCCCTAGAGGCAGAGGGGCACCGAGAAATTTTGGGTCCAGAGAATCCTTCTCTGATCGGCCCATGCAACAGCCCTGAAGGGTTGCCCGACTGCTCCACTGTGGAGGCAGTCGGGGGGGGTGGCACTTCTCGAGGCACCTGGAGGCATGGTAGTCCATTACGTCAGACCGCTGGGTGCTTCGGATTATATCCAGAGGTTACAAAATCCCTATGCTTCATGTCCCCAGACTCAAGAACCTCCCCGATGTACCACCCGATCAGAGGGAGGCTGTAGCCGCGGAAATCCAGCAGCTGCTAGAAAAAAGGGCCATCCAACCCGTCCCCCCAGACCAGCTCGGATTAGGGTTTTACTCCAGGTTCTTTCTGGTGCCAAAAAAGACGGGGGACCTGAGACCAATCCTAGACCTCTCCCTCTTGAACCTGGCGGTAACCAAGGAGAAATTCCGAATGGTCACTCTTCAATCCATTCTCCCCCTGTTACGGGAGAACGACTGGATGTGCTCTATAGACCTCAAGGATGCGTACTACCACATCTTAATGGACAGACGTTCCAGGAGGTTTCTCCGCTTCCGGCTGGGAGCCAGCCACTATCAGTTCAGGGTCCTTCCCTTTGACCTCACCACAGCCCCCAGGGTGTTCACCAAAGTTTTAGCAGTGATAGCGGCCCACCTGAGACTCCAGGGAATGCAGGTCTTCCCGTACCTGGACGACTGGCTCCTGACCGCCCCAACAAGGCATCTACTCTGCTCAGCCAGAGATTTTTTTCTTCGCCTAGCCCCCCAGTTAGGCATCACGATCAATATGGACAAGTCCTCCCTTGCTCCAACACAAGTGATAGACTTCATAGGGGCCAGGTTAGATACAAGAAGTCTACGAGCCTACCTCACTTCGGAATGACTACAGAACCTCAGTCTTCATGTGTGGGCCATCCTCCAATCAGAAGCTCCACCCGCGGAATTGGTCCTGAGGGCACTGGGCTCTATGGCAGCGGCAATTACTCTCCTCCCGTGCGCTCGCCTAAACATGAGGGTATTACAGTGGACCCTTCAAGTACAGTGGTCCTTCCAGCTTCTCCCTCTCTGTCACCCTGTCTCTATCACAAAGCTTGCAGGAGGGCCCTGTTATGGTGTCTGCATTCCCCAGACCTCCATACAGGTTGTCCCTTCTGCGCTCCACCTCCCCTCGTCACAGTGACCACAGACGCTTCTCGCCTCGGGTGGGGAAGGCGTTGCTCAGGCAGAACAGTCCAAGGCACATGGAACGACTCAGAGACCTCCCTGCATATCAATGTTCTGGAGATGAGGGCGGTGCTGTTAGCGTTGCAAGCACTTCACAACCTTCTTCCCATCGGAACTATTGCGATACAGACGGACATGTCAGTTGTCTGTTATATCAACAAACAGGGGGGAACCAGGTATTATCCTCTCTGCCGAGAGGCCATGAGAGTGTGGGAATGGGCGATCTCCACCAACCGCTTTCTAATCGCAACGCACATTCCGGGACGGTCGAACATTCTGGCGGACAAACTCAGCCGCACTATTCTTTCCCCTTACGAGTGGTCTCTCAACTCCCGTGTAGCGAAGCAGATTTTTGCAAAATGGGGGCAACCCTGCTGCGATCTTTTTGCCTCTCCCTCGAATACGAAATGCGACAACTTCTTCGCCCTGATTCCCCCACCAGGGGAAGCCCCGAGAGACGCTCTAGTGCATGCTTGGCCGCCCGGTCTACTTTATGCCTATCCTCCTCTACCACTGATGCTAAAGATGTTACAGAAAGCCTCTCGGTTGGGGAGCAGGATGATCCTCATTGCCCCATTCTGGCCTCGACAAACTTGGTTCCCTTACCTGTAGTCTCACTTGGTGAATCCTCCCTGGATTCTGGATCCCAGCCTGGATCTGATCTCCCATCCATCAGGCTTACCGACCCCGAATCTGGACAACCTGAAGCTGACAGCTTGGCTGCTCCAGTTCCACTCTCAATGAGGACTCCCAGTATCTCCTCTCCAGTCAAAGCCATCTTGGTGGCAGCGCATAAACCTTCCACCAGGAAGGTTTACCGCAGTAAATGGAAGCGCTTTTCCGTCTGGGCGGAGCATCATAATGTGGACCCCTTCACTGCTCCGCTAACGTCAGTTTTGGACTTCCTTACCAGGCTTTTTCAGCAAGGGGCTAGCTGTTCGACAGTCAAGGTACAATTGGCAGCCATCTCCCATTACCATGTAGGACACGAGACAGGTCCCTTGATGTCAGCTAAACTATGTAAAACCTTCCTCGGGGGTACCTTTCTGCTTAGGCCCCCGATCAGAGAAGCCATACCCCCTTGGGACCTATCGCTAGTTCTTCAGGCCTTGACTGCTTCCCCCTTTGAACCAGCTGCCTCTGCTGATCTTAAATACCTGTCTTGGAAAACAGCATTTCTGGTAGCCATCACCTCTGCGGAAAGAGTTTCAGAACTTCAAGCTCTTTCCGTAAAACCCCCTTATTTGTTTTTTCATCAGGATAGAGTGTACCTCAGGACCAGTCCCATCTTTTCTACCTAAGGTGGCCTCAGAAACCAATATCAATCAGTCCATCAATCTTCCAGTTTTCTTCCCTAATTACCAGAATAAAGGGGAATACAAGCTGCACTCGTTAGATGTGCACAGGCAGCTGCGTTTCTATATTCATAGAACTGCTGGTCACAGACAATCTGATCAGCTGTTAGTTTCCTTTTCTAAATTCAATTTAGGTAAAGCCGTTTCGAAGGTCACCTTATCACACTGGATTTCCCAATGTATCCGTCTAGCTTATGAGGCTTCTGGGAGGCCCACACCTCAAAGGGTCCGTGTTCACTCCACTCGCTCCATATCTACTTCTACTGCATTCAGATCTAGAGTCCCTTTGGATGATATTTGCTCGGCAGCGACTTGGGCCTCATCTCATACCTTTATTCACCACTACAAGCTGGACGTCACTTCAAGAGGTAGAGCATCCTTTGGCTCCGCAGTGCTCCGGAACATCCTTCCATGATGGCCGCCCAAGATTCAGGTAGCTGGGGACTCTGTCCCACAGGTTGCTGACAAATGAAGTCCCTACTTCAGATTAAGAAGTTATGTACTCACCATAATGTTCCATCTGAGTAGGTGACTTCATTTGTCTGCAACCACCCCCCCCCCTCCTTCCCCCTGGCCTTCAGAAGAGTTAGATGATAGTATTATTCCTGCCTTTTCCTTTTTGGGATACCTTTTCAGGTATATAGGGGGGCAAACTTGATCTGAGGTCAATGGGGGTTGGCAGGGGATTATGGGTGAGGGGAGGAGCTAGGAGCTCCGATCCGTAGCTGTATAAATAGTTGCCGGCTCAGATCCGATATCGGATCCAAGACCCACAGGTTGCAGACAAATGAAGTCACCTTCTCAGTTGGAACGTTATGGTAAGTACATAACTTCTTAATTTTTAACCATGCAATTAGAATACATAAACTTCTTAAAAAAGAAAGGATGCAATTAACATAAGGAATGGAGAGAGAGTTATTACCTCTATTCATACAAAAATCTTTTAAAACCCAATAAAATTTATTAAACACTATCTGTATGCGAGTCCCTACAATATGATTATTAATAATAAATAAAATATTTTCATGAATTGATTTCCATTTAAACTAAAGATAACTTTTCTTGATTACCATACCAGTTATATCCTTGAATTTGTGAGTCCCTATTTTCTTTGCTAATGGTTCTAAATGTAAAGCAAATAATGAAGAAAGAAAACATCCCTGACTTGTTCCTGTGTTCATACACCGCTTATCAGACTGAAATCCTCCCAGGACATCAGTTTTGTTACTGAAAACGTCAACAGTTTTTTCCAGCCGTTTCAGGTTTGCTGATTCATGTCTGCACATAGGATTTCCAAGCTACAAACCCTTTTGACCACAGAGCCTTATATCGTCCTTTGCAGAAAGAGTCATTAAGGATTAATTCCTCTCTTATGCCTTTTCTCCTTTGCTTTGGTGTCTGTCAGGTCTGCTGTGTCATTCCATCTGCAGGGTTGTGGAAGTCCTGCAGGAGGAAGGTCTGTTACTTAGAAAATACTCCCATAGAAGCAGTTAATAGTTTCCCAATAGTAGCCTGACCACCTTTTGGCACTGCTACAGGGGAAAAAGCGTTATGAAATATTGATGTTCTGTAGTCCTATCTCGCCTTCATTCTTACTGATGGGATTGGAGCCGAACCTCGGCTCCAACTCTGCCTATTTACAAGCTCAAAGTCTTCTAGTTATTTCGTGGCTAGGTAGGTATCCCATGGTGCACCAGTACAATCCCCAGATCTCATTTGCCGCGTCAACAAGTTCGGATGTGCTTCTTCTTGGCTGTGGCTAAGTCTACTAAGTCTAACACATTTTGTTCAAAATTTTGGATAGAATGTCTATTTTCACAATTTGATAGCATTTTATAGCCCTAGTTAGTGTCGTGTTTGTAGTTAGTGTTTATCTGAGCGCTTTTTGTGTGCGGTTTCTTTGAGTACAGTTAAAGTACTTTGGTATCCTGTGTGTCAGTTGTTTCACTGGGTTTTTATATATCGACATCTACTTCCCTTGTTTTTCATACTATTTATATTAGTATTTGTAGGCACCTTTTGCACTTAGTTTAGGCTGTGTGTGCTTTCTTAAATATTCTAAGTAATAGCTTTACTTGTGGAGCTCCCGCTTGTTGATATTTACAGTTATTAGTGTTGCAGACAGAATGAGGTTCTGTTGACCTTCGTTCTCGTTCTTTGTTCTTTCTACTAAATAGACTTGTATTCCAGCTCTAGTGTGTGTGTGTACGAGGCTCCCTACTTGTTTCAGTAACCCCTAAGTCCATTTTAGGTAGAGGATCTATTTTCCTCCTCCTTCTCTACCAGGACTAGGCCCATTTAAGTTAGAGGACCTAGTCCTCCCACTTTTCTTCCTGTGTGTGTGTGTGTGAGTTCTATCTTCTGTGAAGATGTCTAAGGAAGTCAAGGATTATAAGCCATCCGGCTTTCAAAAATGCGTGAAATGCTCATAGAAGATGTCTGTAACGGATGGCCGCAGTAACTGCGTATACTGTCTTGGGGCCATCCACTTACAGGAAACTTGCTTATTTTGCCACTCTTTTAGTGCTAGGGTGTTGCAAGAGAGGAAAAATAAACTCATACTAAAAGGTCTCCTAAAGCCTTCTTTTGAGGAAGATCTGGTCAGCTCTTCCTCCTCTGCTAGATCTCAGGGATCCAAAAAGGAGAAATCCAAATCCTCTAAGAGGCCCTCCCTGGTGCCGGCTGGTGTCTTGAAGCCGCCTCTTAAAATGACTTAAGTCTGACAAAATTACTGCCTCATCAGCCCCACTGAGTTCGGAGTCGATCGAGGGTTCTACTATGGTTACAGGGTCGGCACCAAGTAGTTCAGAGCAGACAACTGAGAGTATTCAACGGAGCTGGTCTACGGATCCTTTACCGGTCTATCCTACATTCAGGTCACCCATATTGCAGAGATCTCGTTCTCCTACTCTGTCTTCCAGGAGTTTATCAGAAGAAGATGTGGAGAGGGTAGTGCTGAGACTTCTGAAGTCATCTGCCTTACCAAAGTTATTGTTGGCTCTGACCCAGTCGGTTCCGGGGCCATTTGAGTCCATCCCCTTTTCGGTGAGTCCTCCTCCGAGCCAAGTTGGCCTTTTGGAGCCAGATTGTTTGGTATCGCTGGTGGAACCTTTGGTTCCAGCTCCCCCTGAAGTTGTTTTGGAGCCAAGTTCTGCTCCCACACTCTGGGTGCCGTCTGTGGTGTCTAGGAGCTGAAGCTCCCCAGTTGGCCCCGACAGGGACGCCTGGAACCGAACCTCTTCAGTTCCGAGCCTTCCTCTCGGCGGGTCAGCGAGGGTGAGCTCGGACCCTACGTCTATCTCAGAGCCGATGGCTCTGGAACTGATGGCATCCTCTGTCTCCTCAGAGTCGAGGAGGTCTTCGGAGCTGGAGAGGCTGGCATTCGAGATAAGTGTGCTGTCCCAATCAGCTCCTACTAGGGTACTGTCACTCTTCCTGACACTCTTCCCCCTAGGGCACCTACTTCTGTCTCAGCACCTACTCCCTCTCTAAACAGCAGAGACCCGCAGCCTTAGGAGCCACTGGCTGGTGGCCCCCATTCTTCTGAGACCTCCCCAAAATATCCTTCCGAGGATCCCCCATGGAAGAGAACATGCAAGAGGAAGCATATAGACTCCCAGGATGAGTGTCTTAATTTGGACACCGACCTCAGAGTCAGAAGGGGTCCCCCAAGTCGTCCTCTGATGATGTCTCCTTCGTAGACATCCTGGAAATCCATAAGCAGAGGTACGGCTGGCCCACTGTCGCCCCTTCTGATGAGGAGTCGGTGTACCTAAAGGCTTTAGGGTCTCAACCTTCAGCCTCTTAGGTGTCTCCACCCTTCAACGAACTGATGGAGCTCGTTAGTCGGAAGGTGTAGGATACTCCTGGTGCTGTGGAGCCAGTCCCCAGGAGACCAAATAAGTTTCTTTTTGCACCCAGTGAAAAGGAATTCTTGTCTAAAGGTGTTCCTGTAGATGCTATGGTGGTGGCGGCAGCCATTAAGAAAGAACTAGCGGAAACAACTTCTTCTGTTCATCCACTGAATAGAGTCTCAAACGATGGACAGATATGGGAAGCATATCTTTTCATCAGCGGCATTTACTCTTGGATCACTGAACTACCTTACACACTTCACAAGGCTTCAGAGACATCTCCTTAAGGAGTTAGGAGATTCTCTACAAGGTACATGCACTGAGAGAGTCCCTGACAAGGTGTTTGCCCAGTCCATGAGGCTTATCTCATATGCAGCCGATGGAGCGAATAGAGCAGCGGGTTCAGGAATTTCCCTAAGGTGTCATTCCTGGATGCGTTTATGTAATTTTGCGGAACCGTGCAAGTCTACCTTTACCAACACCCTCTTTGGTTCTTCATTGTTTGGACCCAAGGTAAAGGGCACACTCACCCGGTGCAAGCAAGAAGGAAAACACACTCTGCCATGGGAGTACATTTCACTGTCCCCTCTAGACCATACTCAGGGTCAGAGAGGCGGTAAAATGTGGTTCAAGAAGTCCCAGAAGTTTTTCCAAGATGCACAGGGTTAATCCTCCTTCAGAGGCAGAGGAGGAAATGGTAGATGTTGCCCTAGAGGCAGGGGGGGACTGCAAAACCAGGGAGGCCGCGATTTGTTTCAGGGCCAGCCTTACCAGCGCTTCTGATGTGGGGCCCAACTGTGCCTCTCTGGAGCCAGTCGGGGGTCACATTTCTTTGTATCCAGAAGCCTGGCTAAGTGTCTCTCGAGACAAATGGGTACAAAGAATAATTACCAGAGGTTATGTCATACCCTTTTCTCTGCCACATTATATTCCCAAGAGGATCCCGGATGTTCCACCCAATCACAGGGTCAGGCAACTGTGGAGGTCAACAAGTTACTGGCAAAAAGAGTCATCCAAACTGTCCCAGCAGACCAAATAGGATCCGGAACTTACTCCAGATTGTTTTAGTACCAAAACATACAGGGGACTGGAGGCCCATCTTGGACCTCAGCAAATTGAATGAATCAGTAAAGGACAAGTTCCAGATGGTGACACTGCAGTCTATACTCCCGTTACTAGGGAAAGACACTTGGATGTGCTCAATAGACCTCCAGCTTGCTACCACATAAAAGTGGACAGGGCATTGAGGAGTCCTCTACGCTTCCAGCTGGGAGTCAGTCACTACCAGTTTCCTGCTCTGCTCTTTGGTTTTACCACAGCCCCCAGGATGTTAACCAAGTGTATGGCAGTAGTGACAGCTCACCTGAGACGTCGAGGATTCCAGGTGTTTCCGTATCTGGACTGGCTTCTTACCGCCCCCACCAGGCATCTACTTCTTCAGACCAGGGACGCCACCATTCAACTTTGTGCCCAGTTGAGGATTACTATCAGCTGGGAAAAATCTGCCTTATTGCCCTCTCAATTTGTGATTTTTATAGGACACAGTAGACATGTTTGCTCGTCTTCCAGCAGAAAGGGCAGAGAATCTGGTTCTTCAAATTCAGCATCTTCTCCCCCTAGGAAAAGTCAAGGCCAAGACTGTTCTGAAGCTTCTCGGGACCATGGCTTCCACCATTCTACTAGTGCCGCTAGCCAGACTACACATGCGGATTCTTCAGTGTCTGCTGTCGTCCCAATGGTCTTTTCAACATCTACCATTAACTCATCACATACTGCTGACAGACGCTTGCAAGAAGGACCTCATTTGGTGGACCCAACCCAATCAGTTAATCACGGGCTCCTCATTTGTCCCTCGTCAACCTGTTGCCGCTGTGAACACAGATGCCTCACAGATAGGGTGAGGGGGCATGATCTAGGCAGGACTGTCCAAGGCACATGGCAAGATCACAAGGCTCACCTGCATGTCAGTGTTTTCTAAAGATGAGGGTGGTGCTCATGGTGTTGCAAGCACCTCACGACCTTCTGCCTCTTGGGACGATTGCAATACAATCAGACATGTCGGTAGTATGGTATATCAACAGACAAGGCAGAACCAGATCATACCACTCTGTCGAGCGGCCATTCGAGTTTGAAATGGGCGATATCTTCCCAGCGCTTTCTGATGGCGACGCACATCCCGGGGACAACCAACGTGATAGCCAGCAAACTCAGCTGGGCAATTTTGATGCCTCAGGAGTGGTCTCTGAAGCAGGAAATAGCGGAGCAGATATTCTGCAGATGGGGACAGCCTTGCTGCGATCTCTTTGCCAGCCCGATCAATGCCAAATGCAGCAGCTATTTCTCCCTCATCCCCCCTCCATGGGAGTCATCGAGAAATGCACTTGTTCACGATTGGCCCCTGGGTCTCCTTTATGCTTTCCCTCCCTTTCCTCCCATATCCAAGGTGATTCAGAAAGCGAAACAGCTGGGAAGCAAACTGATCCTCATCACTCCTTACTGGCCTCGTTCCCCTTTCTCGGGCCTCTTCTAGACTATCCTTGGATTCTGGACCCAGTTCCAGATCTCTTGACGCACATGTCAGGCGCGCTTCATCCCGCTTTACACACCTTCAATTTGACAGCTTGGCTGCTCCAGTTCCATCCCTAGTCAGGCTTCACGACTTCTCACCCTCCATGACTCGTATACTAATGTCATCTCATAAACCCTCCACTAGGAGATTATATTCCAGTAAATAGAGGAGATTCTCTATCTGGGCTGAGAAAAATAATATTTACTTGAAATACCTTCTCTAGCTTACCCTAAACAAGCTTAAACTGTTTTTTTAGCTGTTTGCTGCATTATTTAATATCTGCACTTAAAAGTTACATTTTAGTCGAATTTGATCGAAAGTTTGTTGTTTGTTTAATTTAACTGTTGAGGCTGCCCACTAAAGTGTGCTAGCCTGTGTAACTGATTTATTACTGTTTCTGCATTTTCTGTGTGTTTCTATGTAAAAACAAAAAAACCCCAAAAAAATAATCCTTGTTTTCCCGCCTCTCCTCGACTAGTTTAGACCAGTTTACAGGCTTTGATGTATTCAGGGCTGTGGTGTAGTTCCTGTGTTGTCCATTACCTTACTTGGATAGAAGGAAGTTTCTTTGCTCACCAGTGGGAGTGGGGAGCCTTGAGCAGCCTACCTGTCCCTGTAGGAAGTGACCTCAGCACAAGAGCTGTAGTAATTGGTTGTTTTGGACCATTTCTAGCTCTTTTGAAGTTCCCTTTTTAAAATCCGCGTTTGCACGGCTTTGCGCGGTTGTGCGCATAGCACAGCGCCGTTTAAACAAGGTTAAACTTCTTCTGGCTCCGCCAAGTCTGCTCTAGCTCTACTCTTAGTATAATCAGACTACTCGCTATATTATAAGCCTAGCACTTGTTCTCAAAACTTCTCTACTAAGTAAGCACTCTCATACTAAGTAAGCACTACATCCACCTACCACCCCTGTGAATATCCACTTCCCTTAAAGGCACAGCACTCCTTTATACTGTTCTAGCATGTCGAGTGGTAGAGTACTGGCGTCCTCTCCAGTTCAGCTGGTTAATCTGGGTATCTTGAGAAAATGCTACAATTGTCTCATGTATACAGACAACACTCTCCTCCTCCCAACAAACACAAATACGTGTGAGAGATGCAACTATATAGCCAAACTGGAGGCTGAACTCTCTCAACTCAGGGCTGGCATGACCAGACAGGAGGAGATGGTAACCACACACACAGCAGACCCAGTCCCACATAGACCTACCACAACTGCAAACCAAACACATAAAAACGCAAAGACATACTCCGAGGCTCTAATAAAAAACTTACCAAAACAACAGAGGCTCCCAAAGCAGACATCCAAAAATCCACCACCCCAAAACAAAACACATGCAACACATACTTCAATAAATCAGTGTGTCAATCAATCACAGCCCTTAAGGCCAAACACCATGCCTGATACACTAGTAATAGGTGACTCTATAGTCAGACACACTGACGTCCCACTTACCAGGCTGAACAAGGAGAGGGTGACTGTGAGCTGCCTATCGGGAGCTAGGATCCGCCACATAACACACGCACTCAGGTCACTCCAAAGCAAGTACAAATATGACTCCGTCATTGTCCATGCTGGCGTGAATGACCTGAGACGTACCTCCCTGGACTACATGAAAAGAGACATAGAGAAGCTGTCTGATTATGTAGCCCAGGCTGGTATGACCCTGACCCTGAGCAGCATCTTGCCCTCACCAAGAATGATGCCACAATACAAAGACAAGATGATCAGCTTTAATAATTGGCTCAAGTACTGGTGTCATTCTAAGGGGATCCAATGTCTGTCTGCCTGGGATGACATGTTGGACAAGCCACGCCGCAAGGGACGGCTTGCACCTGTCACCACTGGGCTTCCGGATATTGGCTAAGGCTCTTGCCACCCCCATAGTGCCTTTTTTAGGCAAGGCTCAAAAGACAAACCCACTTCCTTAGATAACAAAAATGGAAAAAAACTAAGGGTAATGCTGCTCAACGCCAGAAGTCTAAATCTCAAGATGCAGGCACTCGATGCACTCCTCAGTATGGAGAACATCGACGCCTGTGCAGTAAATGAAACCTGGTTCAAGGCTCCTGAGAGCACCCCAGCTACCAGGCTATACCTCAGATCATGCTTTTCGCCCCAAAACCCGGGCGAACTACAAAGGAGGGGAGTGTCCATATTCATCAAGGACACCCACACCTCCAGGTTAGTAGCAACACATGAAGCATCGGAGACCATACAGGTGCAACTAACCATAGGCAAAACTGCTATACAACTGGTAGCATGTTACAGACCACCCTCCCAATCTCAGGAAACCCACTCAGCCTTCCTGAAGACATTGGAGGATATGAATGTATCACAAAATACCATCATACTGAGAGACTTCAACTACCCTAACATAGATTGGGTACATTATTCTAGCCCTAACACCCTAGCCCAAAGGTTCCTGGAATTCATAAATTCAAATGCACTGGAACAACTAGTCACCTCTCCCACTAGGTGAGATAATATACTAGACCAGATCATCACAAACATGGGGACAAAATGCTCCACACCGGAGGTATACCCCTCACTAGTGAGATCTGACCACAAACTAATCACCCTGGATATACATATCCCACCTCCACCCCCAGCACAATAGACCACAGAGAAAAACTTCTCAAAAGCAGACTTCACTCTTCTTAAGACTGAGATGGTATCCTTTAAGCCCACTGGGCCAGTGGATACCACATCCCACAATGCTGAATCCTTCACAAATGCTTTCTATGGACATCTCCAAGAATGCATGGATCATGCAATCCCAAATAAATCCAAGTCCCTCTCCACCAAAGGCAAGCTTCCTGTCTGGTGGACCTCAGCCATAAACAAATTGTATAACAAAAGAAGGAAGCTACTGCATGACAGAGCAAAATCCCATAAAGGGAAGACATCTCTGACCAACACTAGCAGAAAACTACGTTCTCTCATAAAAACATCCAAGGCCAACTTTGAGAGAAAAATCGCTAAGGACACTAAAGATAACCACAAAGCCTTCTTCAGCTATGTTAGAAACCTGGGCGGAAACCCTCAGATATGCTCAGAGTTAGTTCACAACAACAAAAAATACACTGAACCCACAGATATTGCCAACATTCTGGCTGACAGGTTCAGTGCAAATTTCTCCCCTCCCTCACCCCCAAAAGAAGAAATACTTATCCCAGCTGAATGTAATCTCCCTGTCATCTCAGATGTCCAGGTGAGAGCCACCCTCAGCAAAGCTAAAAACACAGCATCAATGGGACCTGACGGTATCTCGGGTTGCGTGCTACGTGAACTCCAAGAGGAGCTACACCCACACATAAAAATGCTATTTAACCTTAGCCTTACTACAGGATATGTACCTGAACACTGGCGTACAGCAACAGTGGTCCCACTCCACAAAGGGGTACCTCTACAGACCCTGGGAACTACCGCCCCATAAGCTTAACTAGCCTGGTCTGCAAAGCTATGGAAAGAATCATTATGGAACTCATAAACAGAGACATTGGGGACCTGCAGACACTTGACCCCACCCAGTTCGGCTTTGTAAAGGGCAGATCCTGCCTTTTGAACCTGGTTGACTTTTTCGAAACAGTCACTAGAGCCATTGATGAGGGCAAAGCAGTCCATACAGCCTACCTGGACTTGGCTAAGGCCTTCGACACAATACCCCACTCAGGCATCATAGATAAGCTCAACAGCTTAAATGTAAACCCTTATGTCACTAGATGGGTTGCAAACTGGCTAAAGGACAGAACCCATAAAGTTAAAATCGCTGGAGCAATGTCAGACTCAGCCAGGCACAAGTGGTGTCCCACAGGGATCTGTCCTGGGACCCCTCTTGTTCGGCATTTATTTCTCAGATGTGAAAGCAAACATGGAGGGTTGTGGCTGACAAAGTTCGCAGATGACTGCAAACTAGGCGCCATAGTCGATACACCAGCGGACACATACATCCTACAAAAAGGCCTCACAGAAACAGACAACTGGTGCCGGAGTCATGGCCTTAAACTAAATGCCAAAAAATGTATAGTCATCCCCTTAGGGAAAAACAAAGTACCCACAAATTATCACATGGACAGCAACCCACTGAGTACGGAAAAAGTAATCAGAGACCTAGGGACCCAAGTCGACAGCGACCTCTCATTTGACACCCACATTGCCAAAGTGGTTAGAAAAACATTCTACCTTGCACACCTTATCATGAAGGGATTCACATCCAGATCCAAGGATGTCATTGTACCCCTATACTCCTCCCTCATCAGACCCATGATTGAGTACAATGCCCCATTTGGTATGTACCTCACCCGGCATTTGCAACAGCTGGAGAGACCACAAAAGTACCTCACCAAGAGGATTAAGGGTCTCCAACATATGTCTTATTCTGCCATACTAAAGAAACTCCAGCACTATTCAGTAGCATACCGCCTGCTCAGAGGTGATCTCTGCCTGACGTACAAGGCCATGTACAATCAGGAACTGATGGACATGCTCCACCTCAAAAAATCCAAATCCATCAGAAGCACGAGAGCTAAATACTTAAACCTCGGCACAAGTATGAATAGGACATGCTGGAGGGATAGATTCATAACCCAGAGGCTTCCCATGCTCTGGAACAAGATCCCAGTTCATGTTAGGCAGAGCCCCTCACTGACTCTCTTCAAGAGAAATCTTGATGAGTGGATGGGAGTTCGTAAGTTTACCCCAGGGGTCACATCTGTGTCACTACTAGACAGGGGCACAGTAAACTAATTCTGTTATATAAGGGGACCTTCACCGTGTCACTACTGGACAGAGGCACAGTATTCTAAATCTATTCTGTGCATTTTGTACCATTTTATGGGGTGGCGAAAGCCACATCACTATGGCTAGGCTTACAAATGCCCCAGGGCAGATAGCCTAGTACTAAACTATGAAACTATGACCCTTATACCGCCTCCATTCCGGTGGTTCTGGAATTCCTGTCTGAGCTTTTCCACCAAGGATCTGCGGCTGCCATTATTTTGGTTCAATTGGCAGAGATTTCTAATTTTCATCTAAGCATACAAGATTCTAATCTGATGTCACATAGACTGTGCAAAACGTTCTTCAAAGGTGCCACTTTAAGACCCCCATTTCAGGAACCTGTTGCTTCATGGGACTTGAATTTTGTGCTATCCAAATTGACGTCTCTGCCCTTTGAGCCTTCTCATTCATCATCTTTGAAATTTTTGTCTTGGAAAAACTTGTTTCTGGTGGTAATTATGTCTGCCAGACAGGTGTCAAGAGTTACAAGCACTGTCTGTAAATCTCCCTTATCTGATTTTTCAAAGACAGAGTATCTCTTCATACTAATCCATCCTTTGTCCCAAAGGTCTTTTCCCATAGCACTTTGAACCAATCCATAGAACGTCCGGTGTTTTTCCCAAATCATTCCAACGCAGCAGAATACAGGTTTCATCAGTTGGATGTTCATAGACAATTACGTTTTTATTTGTACCGGACTAAGGAATTCAGGAAGTCAGATCAATTATTTATTTCCTTCTCCGAATCCAGGTCAGGTTTACCAGTTTCTAAAATGACCCCCTCAAATTGGATCTCTAGCTGTATAGCTTACATTTACACCTCTGAGGGTAAGCCTTTACCTTTCAAAATTAAGGCTCATTCTACAAGATCTCAGTCTACCCCTGCAGCCTTTCAAGCCAGGGTTCCACTTGATATCTGTGCAGCAGCAACTTGAGCTACCCCTCACACATTTGTTACTCATTACAAATTGGATTTAACCTCCAGGGGTAGAGCATCCTTTGATTCCACAGTACTCTGGAGTATTTTTCCTTGAGCCACCCAAGAATAAAGGTGCTAGGGACGCTGTCCCATCAGTAAGAATGAAGGCGAGATAGGACTACAGAACATAAAGAAGTTATGTACTAACCATAACGTTCCATGTTTGTAGTCCATCTCACCCTTCATTCTTACGAACCCACCCTCCTACCCCCATCCTGGAAGTCTCTGGAGACAGAAAACTGTTATTATTCACTGGAGATCTTTTATTTGCTTCTTTCTGTATATTTATTATTTTCCTAGTTAGCAGCAAACAAGATCTGGGGATTGTACTGGTGCACCATGGGATACCTACCTAGCCACGAGCCAACTAGAAGACTTCAAGCTTGTAAATAGGCCGAGTCAGAGCCAAGGTTCGGCTCCAATCCCATCAGTAAGAATGAAGGGCCGAGATGGACTACAAACATGGAACATTATGGTCAATACATAACTTCTTTTTTAGCTTGTTGGATTCTGGATAAATAGAGAAATCAGCTTTATGATGTGGTTATTGCAGAAGAAGCTGAAAGTTGTTAAGCAGGCTGCTTAACTGGAATCTGCACCAGTAGATGAACTTTTGTTCTCTTAAGCAGGTACACCGAAAAGAACAGTAGCACAAGGGGTTTATGGGAGAAAACGCCCTCTAAAAGGATGCCACATATATGTTTCGGTCATTTAAATGTGTCTCATGGCCTCCATTACATGAAGTGTAAGGTAAGCGACAGTGAAAACTCTATAGCTTGGCTGGGTTTTTCTTAGTTTTTACTGTTTCCTAAGACTGATGAAAATAAAATTGTGGACTGTTCCAGGAACGAGATCTATATCACTAAAAGTTGGATCTTCACAGCTTTCAGTTGCTAAAGGCTGATTTTGAAATAACAAATGACAGTACTGTTCTAGTTAAAGGACAAGGCTGAGGAAGAACTGGGCAAAACCCTCTGACGTCTATTTTCAATTGATTCAACATTTTTGCCTCATGCCAGTGCTTTGAATTAGAGATTCTTGACTCCTCCCCTACCCATAATTCCCTCCTTCTGTGTGAATTACCTCAGATCTCGTTTGCCGCCTGGTCATCCAGACGTGTTTCCAAGAGCTCCTTTTGCGATCATAAGTGAAGCTTTTTTTCATTTTTAAATTCCTCAACATCTTCCCTTTAGTGTTTGAGTAGAGCATTATTTAGATTAGAATTAGGTAAGGCTGTTAAGTATTTTTACATTTTAGTCCTTAAAACTGTTAGTGATTTTTTTCTTGAGTTTTTCTAGCATCCTTACCTCAGTAAGGATAGTGTAAAACATGCAATGTATGTTCATAGGTAGGCACTAGGCTATCTGCCCAATGTGTGTGTGTGTATATATCTGTCTATATATATATATATATATATATATATATATATATATATATATATATATAGTAGTCAGACAATCGCCAGGCCTTAAAATATGTTCAGCCTGTGGATGCAAGATCCTTCCTCAAGAGCCCTATTCGGTCTGTGTTTACTGTTTTGGTGCATGTCATATTCAAGCTAATTGTGAAATTTGTTCCTCTTTTCCGGACCAGAGGACATTCAAGGTAAGAGGGAAAAATTAATAACTAAGGGTTTGCTTCCCTGAAGGAAAACCTTCATCTGCTTCTTCCAGTACCAGAAAGAGAAAGGAAAAATATAAGGACAGGCCTAAAGAGAAACTGAGAGAAGTGTGTAGAGAAAAGGACAGGAGAAAAGAGAATAGAATAATCAAGAAAAAGGTCTCCAGATCCATCCATCAGTCATGTCTGAACTCCTTCCCCTAGAGCTACCTTTTCTCTGGAGCATGTGAGCCTTTGGTTACCCTTGCTGATCTTACAACATAAGTTACCTTCAAGATCTGCATCAGTAGCTTTGTCATCATCGAGTTTAGGAAGATTCACGGAAATGGAAGTTCGTTAAATAATGAGATATTTTTTGAGGGGACAGATCCAACTGGCAATCCTCCTGTCCTGTCCCCCAAAGGAGGTCCAGGAACAGGCCCATCAACGTGATCTCACTTCACTCCCATACTGGTCCTTTGCTCAGACCTAGTTTCCAAGGATCTTAACCAGTCCAGCCCACCTCGGTCAGGTCAGACAATGCAAGAGACTTTGTCTTTGACTAGTTCCCTTACTGTCTCAACTCCAGTGGTATCAGGTCAAGATGAGTCCCGGAGCCAAAGTATCTCTGTCGGAGCACCTATGGTGGAGTCATCGCCAAAGTTTTTGGAGTCATTTCACCCCCTCAACACTTAACAGCTCAGCTCCGAGGTCTTCCTGTAAACTGATTTCCTTTGACAGAGAAGATTCTTCCTTCCTTGGCTCGTGTCAGAATTGGCTTTAGAGACTGTGGAGAGGTGGTTGGTTGGACCAAAAAGGCAGGTTCATGCACTGAGTTTGGATCCATCCTGACACCAAGTGGAGCCTATTCCTCATTCCTGTCATTTAGGTTGATTGGAACCATTATAACCCATCAGGTTCGAGATAGCTCAACACTCAGGTTCTCAGTCTGATTCCGATCCATCTCCACTAGAGCTGCCGAAGCAATTTCTGAGAAAGCAGACTTGCAATTGGAAGCACATAGAGACTCCTCACCTGAGCCTGTCACTGAGGACACGGATTTGGATGAAGGAGAAGAATATCCTAGATCCCCCCCCCAACATGTCACATTTGGGGACAATCTGGAACTGATGAAACAGAAGGGGGGATAATCCACTGAAACACTTAGGATGAGTCCTTGCTTCTCTAAGCTGTTGGTTCTGGCTCAGCTATGCCCTGAGTGGTTTTCTCTCTTAATGCTTTGATAGATCTTGTCGCACAGAGGACACAGACCCTGATGTTATAGAGCCAGTCCTTAAGAAGACAGAGCCCTAATAGCCCCAAAAGACATAAAACACTAGTGTAAAGATTCTCTATAGATGCCATGGTGGCAGTATCAGCCAAAGAAAAAAACACTCTGAAGAAAGTTCTTCTGTCTATCCCCCAACAGAGAATCCAGGGCATTGACTAGGCTAGGGAAAAGGACTTGCGCGTCAACAACTTTTGCACTCGGTGCTGAATTGCCTTAACACCTTTCCAAAGGGATTTAACGAAGGAGTTATCCAAGTATATCATCGGATGTCCAAAAGGCAGTGGACACCCAAATGTCTACCCTACACTCTGTTTCTAATGTTGCCATGTAACTTCTATCAAGCGGAGCAGATGGTACAGCAAGAGCAGCTGGTACAGGCTTTACCATTTGCTACCATGCCTGGATATAATTTTGTGAGCTCGTGGAAAGCTTCAAGATGTCCTTCATTTATGTCCCTTACTGTGGCTCCACATTTTTTGAACTCAAAGTAAGAGATTTTTATCAGGCATGAACAAGACAGTAAGGCCCTGTCTGCTGTAGATACTTTTCTCCACTTTACAAAGATCCTATTCCAGAAAAAAAAGGGGAGGTAAGAAAATATGGTTCAGGAAATCGCTGGATTTTTATCATGATACTTCGGGGAACAGACACCTACCCTTCCCCTGAGGCAGATTGGGAGTCAACTGGAATGGACGTCTCCCCAGAGGCAGAGGTGTACTGCAGAAACAGGGTTTCCATAGTCCCTTTACTGAGAAACCCTATCTGTGCCCCTGAAAGGTTGATTGGCTGCTGCACTGTGGGAGCTTAACCTTACACCTCCAAGCCAGGCAGAACATAACTTCCAGTACATGAGTGTTGAGGGTAATCACCAGAAGTTATAGCATATCCTTTGTGTATTCATCAAAGAAAAAATTTAGACTTCCCAATACTCCACTCGATCAGCTGGAATCTGCAGTAACAGAAATTTCAAAGTTGCTAGAAAGTCATCCAACCAGTCCCCACAGACCAGTTAGAGTGTGGGGTCTATTGCAGGTTCTTTTTAACTCCATAGATGATAGGGGACAGCAGGCCAATATTGAACCTCTGATACTTCTATCAGTTTGTCAAGCAGATGCAATTCCAGAAGGCCACAGTACAGTCCATATTGCCTCTCTTGGGAAGGGACTGTTGGATGTTCTCTTTAGATCTCCAAGATGTTTACTGCCATGTTATAAAGATTCAAGATTTCTATGTTTTCGGCTGGGAGTCGGTCATTACCAAGTCAGGGCATTGCCATTCAGTCTCAAAGTCCCCCCAGTGTTCATCAAGATTGTGGCAGTGGTAATGGTTCACCTAAGGCTACAAGGGATTCAAGTCTTCCCATATGTAGGCGATTGACTCCTAACTGCTACCTCCAGAAGTCTGCTACTACAGCAACATGCATGTCAGTCATGCAAAGAGCAAACTGCCTCCTGCTCAATGCATAGAATACATAGGTGTTCTGTTCAACACAATTCAACAAATTACCAAACTTCCAGCATTAAGATTACTGTCATTTTGGCTGGTGGCTTCTCGGGTACATCAGCATTCTCGCCCAAAAGCAAGACTGATTCTTTGTTTGTTAGGCCTGATGTTCTCTGTCAATTTAGTACCACTAGCGAGATACCACATGAGTGTTACAATGGATGCTGTTGGTCCAGTGGTCACAGGGTTTTCATTCCATCTCACTCAAATATACAGCATCCTCATAAGTTGGTGGATAACTTCCCTGTCAGTGACAGAAGGGAATACCTTCCATTACTTGTTCCCCAGGCCACAAAAACCACAGACACTTCCCTTCTACAGGTGGTGGGTAAATTTCAAGGGGAAGACAGTTGAAGCATGTGGTCACCTGCGGAGGCCAAACTTCACATCAGTATCTTGGAGATGAGGGCTGTTCTTCTAGCATTGCAGGCTTTCCAAGACTTACTTACCCAAGGGTGTGATTTCCATCCAGACAGACAATATCTGTGGTGTAGTTCATCATCAGACAAAGAAGAACACGTTCATATCTTCTTTGCTGGGAGGCCATGCAAGTTTGGCAATTGGCAGTGTCTTCCAGTTGACTTTTGGTAGTAGTGCACGTATCCGGGACTCTAATGTTCTAGAGAACAGGTTGAGCAGGTCTCTTCTATTACCTCAGAACCAGTGTCTCAGACAGTGGCAGCGGAGATTTTCAGTCACTGGGGGCCAACCCTGCTGCAACCTCTTGGCCTCTTATCTAAACAACAAGTACAGCAGTTACTTTGCCCTCATCCCTCCATAGGAACAGTCACCTAGAGGTGCTTTGGTCCACACTTAGCCCCACGGGTCTCCTGTATGCTTTCCCAGTAATAGTTCTTTTAACAGAATTTATACAGAAAGCTGCGAGGTGCAAGATCACGATTATCCTCATTTCCCAGTTCTGGCCCAAGGAGGTTTGGTTTCCCTTCCTTTGAACTCGCTTGCTGTTGGATCCCATTCCTGATCATCTGATTCACCTATCCGAGATTCCTCTATTGTTTCTACATACCCTAAAACTAGCCATATGGTTTCTCCAATTTTAATGTCTAGAGATGCTAAGCCATCTTCTCCAGTAGTCCACATAATATCTTCTTAAAAACAATCAACCAGAGGGACTTAACAAAAGCAACTGGAAAAAGAATTTCTATTTTGGAGTTATTAAAAGGGTTATATCCTTTTTCTGCCCCTTTCCCATTGATACTGGTATTCCTTTCAGAACTTTTCAGCCAAGGTTCCAGTTTTTCTACTGAGTCTGCAGTGTGAGCTTACTTTGAAGTTCTTTCTTGGAAAACTCTGTTAGATGAGTTTCAAAATAAGCACTTTCATGTGTGTCACCCTTACTCATCTTCCAGAAAGACTGAGTGTCATTGTGAACAAACCCTACCTTTCTCCCAGAGGTTTAATTGGAAGTGAATCAGAGCCAATAAATTTTCTTGCCAGTATTTTTTTCCAAATTACTTTTAACAAAGGAGGATATATGCTTCATAGATTACATTAGATGTTCACAGACTTGGATTTTACTTGCACAGTACCAAAGATATTAGAAAGTCGGATCAAATTTGTCTCCTTCTCCAAAACAAAATTTGGAACACCATGTGTTGAAAATTCCACTTTCTCAGCGGCTGGTGAACTGCATTTTCTTTCTTTTTTTTTCTTTGTTTAATAAAACTGTAGTATTGTCTCCCCACTCTAATCTTAAGGTTTATTCCAGTAGGGCAACTGCTACCTCTACAGCATTGTTGAGAAGAGTTCCTATTAATGACATCTGTGCAGCAGCAATTTGGTCAACAGTCCTCACCTTCATCTCACATTACAAGTTGGATATGCAGTCTAGGCTCTTGCATCCTTTTGCTTTGCTATTCTCAGGAATGTCCTTCCATGATGTTACTCAGGTCCCTTAGGCAGCTTGGGAATCTCTCCCAAATGTAGAAACAGACAAAATTAGACAACGATGGATATGAAAGTTATGCACTTACCAGAACAGTAGATCCTTGTTGTCATTTTCATCCGGTTCAACATCCCTTCCAAATTGCCATATATACAGTCTTCTGCTGCTTGGACAGACCTTGACCAAGACCCTGTCTGCTTTAAGATCACCTTTCTGAGATTAACACACTTAAGTTATTTTCATTCCACTGTAGTTCCTTTTAGTATCAAAATATTTTTCTGTATGATTAAAATAGTTAGCAAACTTGATCTGAGGTAATTTAGACTAAAGGAGGGAATTCGGATAGGAGAGGAGTCAGTGTCTTGGATCCAAAGCTTTGGCATAAGGCACCAAGGTCGGATTCAGTCAGATATGACAACCCAATCATTGAACCAGCCAGAAATGAGACAATACAAATCTGTTATGGTAAGTACATAACTTTAGATGTTCTTCATTCCACATTGCTGCAGTCCTAACCATTGGGGTAGTCCGCTGTCCCAGTCGGCCCGAATACCAAAGTATATGGCTGACGTCGGTCAAGGCGCATTAGACTGACGTCAGTACGTCAGGGTACTAATGCGCATGACCGACGTCATATCCTCAGTCTTTTTTGCCGCATGGTCCGATGCAGAAGCAGTTTTGCGAGTGCAGGTTGGCGTTCTGAAATTTTCTGAAGTCGGAGTTTCAGACCGAATCAAAGTTGGCTAAGTACCCCGTTGGGGAATATTTTGGTATTTTCTTGCCTCAGTATTTAACCGGATGTCAGAAAAAGTGAATAACTGTATTTCTTGTGGGAAACAGATACCTCATAGGGATTACCATACCTTGTGTATACCTTGTTTAGGGCCTGAGCACGACGTTGTTGGATGCCGCTCTTGTGCTAGATTTAACAAACGCACTATTAAGAGAAGGTTAGACTGTGCCAGGTTAGTTTTTGGGAAGCGTTGTAATTATAAAATGCCGTCGGATGCTAAACGCAAGGACAAAGCAGCAAAGCCTAGGGTGGAAGAACCGCAGTCCCGGACGGCGGTTCTTTAGAAGGCTCTGTGGAGCCGGAGGTTTTACCAGGAGTTTCTTTAGAGTCTCAGGGAGAGACTTTACTGTTACAGGATGTGTCCTCTCAGGAGGTAGGCCAGGCTGAAGGGGCTTCTCAGGTGGCTGTTCTTCCCTCTATTCCTAAGGTGGTTAGAGCCTCCCCTTCTGTTTCCAAGGCTTCTTTGAGAGGCAGGCCAGGTTTAACTTCAGTGGGGGTTTCTCCTAGCTCTTCAGGATCTTTGCCTAAGAAACATATGCTTAAAATGGCAGGGGATTTGATTACTATGATTAGAGGCTCTATGCCCCCTCCTGATAAGAGGCCCAGGGTGGAGCCTGAGTTTGAGAGTTTTGAGCAGTGTTCGGAGGCTTCTGAGTCTTCAGCTGAAGACTTGCAGGAGTATCCTCCTTATTCTGATTCTGATGTGGATGATTCTACTCCGTCAGCTTCTCCTCCTGAGGATTTTTCATTTTCAGAGACTCTGCATTCCATGAGGGAGCATTTTAAATGGGAAGGCCAAGATTTCTCTGATTCCAGGAAGAGGCTTAGGGAATTCTTGTTTTACCCCAGCATAGGCCTTTAGCTATACCTCCTGTTCTGAATGTGGTGGAAGATGTTTTTGCAGAGGCTTCCCTAAACCCTGATTCTTTGCCTCCTGCCCCAGTTAAACCTGATAGGTACTATAGGGTGCCTGAAGCTCACAAGTATCTTTTAAGAGTCCTAGGGCAGACCCGGAAACTGTCTCTCAGGGGCCTAAAGGTGTTAAGGCTTCTGTTGTTAAAAATCCTGTTCCTCCTGATAAAGAGGCAAGGGCTTTGGATAGATGGGGAAAGAAAGTGTATACTTCTTCCACTTTAGCCATGAGGGCGTTGAATTGCCAGTTTCACATGTTAAAATATCAAAATTATCTCCTTTCACAATTGAAGTCTAAGGTGGATGCTCTGGCGGAAGGTATTGAGTGTAAAGAGTTGCAGGATTTAGTTCATGTGTCTGAACAGGTGGGTAAGCTTTCACTGCAATGTGGTTTTGATGCTGTGCAGGCCTCCTCGAGGGTGGCTGCCACTGGTTCTGTTCTTCGTAGGCACGCCTGGTTGAGGGATCAGAATTTAGCTGAGCATGTTAAGACAAGGATTTTGGATGCTCCTTTACAGTCTGACGTGTTGTTTGGTTCGCCTGTGGAAGCAGTTTTAAAGAAAATGGAGGACAAGGCTAAGTCTATGCAAATTGTTAAAGATTTTTTGCAGGTGCAGCCTCCGAAGTTTAGTAGAAATTGGCCTACTAAGGGATGGACATATCCTGCTTATGATTCCCAGTCTAGGGGTAGGTCTAGACGTGGTAGGGGCAGAGCTCAAGGTTCTTTTAGGCCTAGAACAGGGAGTTCACCTGCTCAGACTTCTGGTGAGGGCAGGGGTCAGTCCTTTCGTAAACAGACCCAATGACCTGCCTTTTCAGCTGCCAGTGCATTCTCGCCTGGCAGCACCTTTGGGAGGAAGGCTGGCTCTTTTCAAAGAAAATTGGGATTTAATTACCCAAGACAGATGGGTTTTGGATATCATTCACCACGGTTACAGGTTTTATTTCCATACCTTGCCTCCTTTCAAAGGCATGCCAGACATTCCTCCTCTACAAAGAAAAGAGGCTCACAAGCAAATTTCTCTGTTACTCCAAATAGGGGCCATTCAGCCAGTCCCTGTGCCAGAAAGGGGCCTAGGATTTTATTCTTGCCTGTTCCTAGTACCAAAGAAGGGGGACACGTGGAGACCAATTTTGGATTTATCTATCCTCAACACTTATCTGGACATTCCCAAGTTCAAAATGTTGACGTTACAACAGCTTTTACCTCTGCTGGGCAAAGATCACTGGATGGTAACTTTAGATCTCAAGGAGGCTTACCTTCATGTGCCTATCAGACTGACTTGCAGGAAGTATCTACGTTTTCGAGCTGGAAATTCCCATTATCAGTTCTCTGCATTGCCCTTTGGCTTATCTACTGCGCCCAGAGTATTCACAAAGGTTCTGGCTCCAGTGATAGCTTACTTCAGGCTAAAAGGAATTCAAATCTATCCTTACTTGGACGACTGCCTGATTCTGGCTCAAGAAAAGGAAGACCTTTACAGCATTTGGAATATGTGATAGCAGTGCTAAGATGCCTAGGGTATTCTGTGAACGAAATAAAGTCCAGTCTAGTACCCTCTCAAGACATGTGCTTTCTGGGTGTGAGACTGAATACAGCAGCCCAGATGGCCTTTTAACCCCGGACAAACAAAAGAATCTTTCCATTTACTTCCATCAACTATCTCTTCAGTCCGGGCTGACTGCAAGGACAGTCCTTCAAGCCTTAGGGTTCATGGCATCTTGTATTCTGGTGCTTCCCAATGCCAAACTGCATATGAGGAAGCTGCAATGGTATCTCAAAAATGTATGGACACAGCACTGCCAGGATTTGGACACTGTCATTCAAATAATACCTTGCATTCAACAGGAATTTTTGTGGTGGGCTCAGGAATGTCACCTAAACAAGGGACTCTCTGTGACCCTGCCAGAGTCGAGTCAGATTCTAACGACAGATGCCTCAGACATTGCTTGGGGAGCTCATCTAAATGGAAAGTGGATACAAGACAAGTGGCCTGCCAGACTACAGCATCTACATATCAACATGAAGGAGATGTTAGCAGTCCAGTTTGCATTAATGGCTTTCAAGGAGTTACTTCTTCCAGGGCAGGTGTTGATTCTAACAGACAACACAACTGTCATGTGGTACATCAACAAACAAGGGGGAACACATTCTTACCCGTTGTGCAGGCAAGCAATGATTTTATGGGAGACTGCGCTCAGCTTGCAACTAACTCTTCAGGCAAGGTTTCTGCCGGAGCACAGAACTCCTTAGCAGATGTGTTAAGCAGACAAATCATGGATCCCCACGAGTGGAAACTGGATCTTCATGTATTTCGAAATTGACAGTGTCATGGGGAACTCCAGACATAGATCTGTTCGCTTCTCCACTAAACCACCAGCTGCCAAAGTTTTGCACAAAGAGGTTTCATCACACAGCTTGGAAAGTGGATGCTCTTTCTTTCAGTTGGAAAAATCTTCATGTGTATGCCTTTCCACCTCTGCCTCTTCTCCCAAAGGTGCTCCTAAAGGTCAGACAAGACAAGCCAAGGATGATTTTAATAGCTCCAGATTGGCCTCGCAACACTGGTACCCATTACTGAGGAGTCTGGTAAGGAAGCCTCCATGGCCTTTACCTTTGATTCCACACCTGTTGTCTCAGAGGGACGGTCACCTGCTCAATGTCAAGCTTCACTCTCTTCATCTAACAGCCTGGCATATTCTGTTTTGAAACACAGCAGGTCTCAACTTCCTCAACAAGTTTTAAATGTGATTATGGAAGCCAGAAGACCTAGTACAAGGAAAGTGTACGCAGAAAAATGGAAGAGATTTTTATTTTGGAGTGCAGCAAAAAATTTGGAGATTTCTGAGCCTAATTTGAGTGTGGCTCTTCAATATCTTACTGAGTTATTGGACAAAGGTTTGTCTTTCTCTTCCATTAAGATTCATGCTGCAGCAATTTCAGCTCACTATGATTGTGACCCACCATTGTTTTCGCATCCTTTGTTCAAGCAATTTCTTAGAGGAGCAAAGAATATAAGACCCCCACGTAGAGCTCCTACTCCTGCTTGGGATCTCAATTTTGTGTTGGAGAAACTTACTCTACAACCTTTTGAGCCTCGCTACTGCTGAATTGAAATACTTGTCATGGAAGACTGCTTTTTTGTTGGGCATTACTTCTGCAAGAAGGGTTTCTGAATTGCAGGCCCTTATGGCGGTAGAGCCTTTTTTGATTTTTCATAAGGATAGGGTATCATTACGTACTAATCCTTCCTTTATGCCTAAGGTGGTTTCTAGTGTGGCTTTAAACCAAACTATTCATTTGCCTACTTTTTATGCAGATCCCCAAAATAAGGGGAAAAGATTTTGCACACTTTAGATGTACACAGGCAATTGCGTTATTATTTAAGCAGGACTAAGGATTTTAGGCAGTCTCAGCAGTTGTTTGTTTCTTTTTGCTTTGAGTTCTCAGGGCAAGCCTGTGTCAAAACAAACTATTTCTAAGTGGATTGGGTTTTGCATTGCATTTTGTTATTCCCATCATGGCAAGCAGATTCCAGCTGGGATTAGGCCTCATTCCACTAGGGCTACTGCCACTTCAACAGCATTTCTAAGGGGGGTGGCAACTAAGGATATTTTGGAGGCAGCTACTTGGAGTTCAGTGCATACTTTCTCTAAGCATTATCACCTTCCTCTCTACTCTAAATCTAGGGCTGGTTTTGCCACAGCTATTTTGCAAGGCATGTTGACAGCTCCTGCTTCCTTATGATTTGCCAGCCTCCCTTACCTCTGCTTTGGGATTCTACCCAATGGTTAGGACTGCAGCAGTGTGGAATGAAGAACATAGTACAATTTTGTACCTACCATAAATGTAGATGTTCGAGGATCCACATTGCTGCAGTCCAATTTACCCTCCCTCCTTCCCCTCTGTGTTTAGGGGTGGTTGTGTAGGTGAAGTTATACTCTTGTAATTTTGTATATATTGTACATATTTTTGGTGCAGGAATGTTTGGGGTTTTTGGTTTTGGCCTTGTCTTTTTAGGGTCTTCTGACATCTGGGGCAAGAAAAGACTGAGGATATGACGTCGGTCATGCGCATTAGTACCCTGACGTACTGACGTCAGTCTAATGCGCCTTGACCGACGTCAGCCATATACTTTGGTATTCGGGCCGACTGGGACAGCGGACTACCCCAATGGTTAGGACTGCAGCAATGTGGATCCTCGAACATCTACATTTATGGTAGGTACAAAACTGTACTTTTATGATGATGTCAGTGCATCTTGTATGTTGGCAGCTTCAGGGTCAGTGGTAAGTAAACATTCTTTTCTGAGGACTAACCCCCTATTGGCCCATTTTAAAGTTCAACTAGTTAATGCCCCACTTGGAGGAGTTGGATTCCTGCCCTTGCAGAACAGTTTTTTTTTTTTTTGGGGGGGGGGGGGCAAGACAGTGCTGTCAGTGAAACTGTTGGTCCACTCCCATGCTCCTACCTATAGAAGAAATTATCCCAAGAAAAGTCTGTCCTGTTGAGGCTGACTGAAGGAAAACAGAAAAGGAGGATGAGAGGCCAATGCAAGAAAAATGTGAAACTCAGAAAAGGGTTTCCAAGCCTGAAGGCCCAAGACCCTGAGAAGAAACAGCTAATGATGTAACAGAGTTTTTCTTTAAGTCCATCTCCCTGAATTTTATCCCAGCCTATCCCCAATGTCCCTCTAATCACACTGCCTCCTGCAAGCCCCACTAATCAAAAAGTTAAAGGCTGCCTAGGCCATTTTTTGAGAGTGAGAAAATCATCACGGAGGAGAACCGAGTCCTGAACATTTACCTGAGGAGTGCAGCCAGTTATATTTCATAAAAAAAGGCAAATGTTCTTACAACTCTTCCCTTTGCCCAGAGAGCAGAGACATTTTGATCTTTTGTGAGAAGGGACTCACAACCAGAACAGAGCAGAAGAGTTTTCTTAAGACTGCTCCTAGTCTGAAAAAAAAATAGACTACTCCTGTTTCCAAGAAAGTATGTTTTTTGGAGTTCAGTCTTAGATTTGTCAAAAGTAAAGTTTGTAAAGGTTCTACAATTCAAAATGCTAACATTTAAGGAGATTGTGTTTTGTTAAGCAGACTTTTACAGCAATTTACAGCAATTTACTTTTGTTTTTTTCATGTTGTTCTTGTATCACAGTCAATATTGTACAGAGAAGTATGATTGTAATGCATAATCAGATTTGTGTTTTTATTTTTTCAGGGGTTACTGAAAAAACATGAAGCATTCGAAACCGATTTCACTGTACACAAGGATAGAGTGAATGATGTTTGTTCCAGTGGAGAGGGTCTCATCAAGAAGGTGGGTATTTTTTTTATTTTGACTGCTGGTTTACTTTATAAAGTTTCGAATCATAACAGCATTGTAATGACAGTATTGTGTAGACAATCCTATTGTCATACATCTGAATTAAACCCATTTTAATGATTAGAAGCTGCCTGGCATCCATACCTCTGTTTCTCAACTCAAGCATTCTGTTCAGTGCTAAAAATAATGGTTAGGGGCAAAGACCCAAAAATCAAGGACAATTTGTAAATATTACTGTAATTCATTTAAGTTGGTAACAGAAGAACAGTTTTTCATCAACATACATTTTCCGAACAAAAAGAAGTATAAAATTATTTGGCTTTGTTGACTGACTGACTAATCTTCAGTAAAGTGCTAGAAAATCAAAAATGTTATGAGGAACAATGCAAACAATGAGGCAAATCAGGGACAGTTGAGAGGTATGCTAGCGTCCCAGCAACAGTGATACTATGAATTCGGCAGGAAACTTTGCATTTGCTGGCATCCTATCATGTTGGGGGGGGGGCAGATATTGAGGTTACTACCTCTGATGCACTCTTTTTTGTGGTGGAGTTTGAGGTTTGCATCACAGTGAAAACATGCTGGGCAAATACACTTCATTTTACCTTGCCTGGGTTGGGAGAAGGACAGGAACTGAACTGCTTGGATGATGCGCCACAGTTTGTGACTGAACTGCCATGACACTCCATTCTGCCATTACTGACCCTTATTCTACCCATGGATTACCAGAATTGTTTAAAAAATATATTCTATGTCCATTTAGAACCTGGAATTAAGCCATCATTAGAAGAAGGTAAAGTAGATCACATAAGACGAACTAGTTAAGGTTTACAGTAAAAAAAAAAAAAAATACTGCTGCAGTACAATTCTTTATATATGGGGAATTAACTGTAGGCAGATGCCCATCCTTTTAACCTGCTTTTAGAGTTTTCAGATATGCATGGAGATGAGGCTTGTATGCCCTTTTCCTTCTCATTCCGTTGCCTTCACTGTGGGTATCACCATAAAAAGTTGTGCAGCCATCTTTAGTTTTTTTTTGCTCTTGGGAGTATTTGGTTGTGGGTATGTCAGCTACTTTTGAGTGGCTTCACAGGGTAACATGTATGAAGTAAATGATTTTGTTTTTCCTAATTAGTAGAGCTTTGTTTATTTTTTGAGAGACCCATGACATTCCTAAAAAGATTTCTAACAACTGAACTGAAGGAGACAAGATTTCCCTGATGGATTACAGTCTCTATTACCATTTTTGCTTGCTGTGTATTCCCAGGTCCAGTGCCCCAGATTTCCACTTCCCCACCTAACTTCTTCCATTCAGAGAAAGACAGTGGGTGTTCAGCTTCCCTAGGGAGCCAAGCCTCAAGCACAGAATTTCTGCATATAGTCCAACACTGGTTCACAGGCATCCATAGATCATCAGTCAGACCAGACACTATATGCTGTATGGCTTCATCGTATGGATTTAAGATTTAATTGAGCAAACCACTGATGGAGTTCAGACCATTTTATCTTAGTGAGGAGGGGCAAGCACTGATGTTCTTCATCTCACATTGCTGCAGTCCTGACACTTGGGTAGTCCGCTGTCCCAGTCGGCCCGAATACCAAAGTATAAGGCTGACGTCGGTCAAGGCGCATTAATCTGACGTCAGGACGTCAGGGTACAAATGCGCATGACCGACGTCATTTCCTCAGTCTTTTTTGCCGCATGGTCCGATGCAGAAGCAGTTTTGCAAGTGCAGGTTGGCGTTCTGAGATTTTCGAAGTCGGAGTTTCAGACCGAATCCAAGTTGGCTAAGTACCCGTTGGAATATTTTGTTTTTTTCTTGCCTCAGTATTTTACCGGATGTCAGAAAAAGTGAATAACTGTATTTCTTGTGGGAAACAGATACCTCATAGGGATTACCATACCTTGTGTATACCTTGCTTAGGGCCTGAGCACGACGTTGTTGGCTGTAGCTCTTGTGCTAGATTTAACAAACGCACTATAAAGAGAAGATTAGATTGTGCCAGGTTAGTTTTGGGAAGCGGTGTAATTATAAAATGCCGTCGGATGCTCCGGCGCCGCTTCAAAAGCGCAAGGACAAAACAACAAAGCCTAGGCTGGAAGAACCGTCCCATCGGACGCCGGTTCTTTAGAGGGCTCGGTGGAGCCAGAGGTTCAGCCAGAAATTTCTTTGGAATCCCAGGAGAGACTTTATTACTGCAAGATGTTACCTCTCAGGAGGTAGGCCAGGCGGAAGGGGCTTCTCAGGTAGCTGTTCTTCCCTCCTTCCTAAGGTGGTTAGGCCCTCCTGCTGTTTCCAAGGCTTCTCCCAGGGGCAGGCCAGGTTTTGTTTCAGGTGTTACCCCTAGTTCTTCAGGGTCTGTACCTAAGAAGCATATGCTTAAGATGGCAGAAGATTTGATTACAATGATTAGAGGTTCTATGCCCCTCCTGATAAGAGGCCTAGGGTGGAACCTGAGCTTGGGAGTTTTGAGCAGTGTTCGGATGCTTCTGAGTCTTCTGAAGACTTGCAGGAGTATTCCCTTACTCTGATTCTGATGTAGATGATTCTACTCCTTCTGCTTCTCCTCCTGAGGATTTTTCATTTTCAGAGACTCTTCATTCCATGAGGGAGCATTTTAAATGGGAAGGTCAGGATTTCTCTGATTCCAGGAAAAGGCTTAGGGAATTTTTGTTTCTACCCCAGCATAGGCCTTTAGCTATACCTCCTGTTCTGGATGTGGTGGAGGATGTTTTGCAGAGGCTTCTCTGAACCCTGATTCTTTGCCTCCTGCTCCAGTTAAACCGGATAGATATTATAGGGTGCCTGAAGCTCATAAGTATCTTTTTAAGAGTCCTAGGGCAGACCCAGAAACTGTTTCTCAGGGGCCTAAAGGTGTTAAGGCTTCTGTTGTTAAAAATCCTGTTCCTCCTGATAAAGAGGCAAGGGCTTTGGATAGATGGGGAAAGAAAGTGTATACTTCTTCCACTTTGGCCATGAGAGCTTTGAATTGCCAGTTTCACATGTTGAAATACCAAAATTATCTCCTTTCACAATTAAAGTCTAAGGTAGATGCTTTGGCGGAAGGTATTGAGTGTAAAGAGTTGCAGGATTTAGTTCATGTTTCTGAACAGGTGGGTAAGCATTCTTTGCAATGTGGTTTTGATGCTGTGCAGGCCTCTTCGAGGGTGGCTGCCACTGGTTCGGTTCTTCGAGGCACGCCTGGCTTAGGGATCAGAATTTAGCTGAGCATGTGAAGACAAGGATTTTAGATGCTCCTTTACAATCTGATGTGTTGTTTGGTTCGCCTGTGGAAGCAGTTCTAAAGAAAATGGAAGACAAGGCTAAGTCTATGCAGACTGTTAAAGATTTTGCAGGTTCAGCCTCCAAGTTTAGTAGAAATTGGCCTACCAAGGGGTGGACATATCCTGCTTATGATTCCCAGTCTAGGGGTAGGTCTAGGCGTGGTAGGGGCAGAGCTCAAAGTTCTTTTAGGCCTAGAACAGGGAGTTCTCCTGCTCAGTCTTCTGGTGAGGGCAGGGGTCAGTCCTTTCGTAAACAGACCCAATGACCTGCCTTTTCAGCTGCCAGAATCTTCTCGTCTGGCAGCACCTTTGGGAGGAAGGTTGGCACTTTTCAAAGAAAACTGGAGTTTAATTACCCAAGACAGATGGGTATTGGATATCATTCACCACGGTTACAGGTTTTATTTCCATACCTTGCCTCCTTTCAAAGGCATGCCAGACATTCCTCCTCAACAAAGGAAAGAGGCTCACAGGCAAATTTCTCTGTTGCTCCAAATAGGGGCCATTCAGCTGGTTCCTGTGCCAGAAAGGGGCCTAGGATTTTATTCTCGCCTGTTCCTAGTACCAAAAAGGGGAACACGTGGAGACCAATTTTGGATCTGTCTATCCTCAACACTTATCTGGACATTCCCAAGTTCAAAATGTTGACGTTACAACAGCTTTTACCTCTGCTGGGCAAAGATCACTGGATGGTAACTTTGGATCTCAAGGAAGCTTACCTTCATGTTCCTATCAGACTAATTTGCAGGAAGTATCTGCGTTTTCGAGCTGGGAATTCTCATTATCAGTACTCTGCATTGCCCTTTGGCTTATCTACTGCGCCCAGAGTATTCACAAAGGTTCTGGCTCCAGTGATAGCTTTCTTCAGGCTAAAAGGAATACAAATCTATCCTTATTTGGACGATTGCCTGCTTCTGGCTCAAGGAAGGGACGTGCTTCTTCAGCATTTGGAATATGTGATAGCAGTGCTAAGATGCCTAGGGTATTCTGTGAACAAAATAAAGTCCAGTCTAGTACCCTCTCAAGACATGTGCTTTCTGGGTGTGAGACTGAATACAGCAACAGATGGCCTTTTAACCCCGGACAAACAAAAGAATCTTTCTCTTTACTTCCATCAACTATCTCATCAGTCCGGGCTGACTGCAAGGACAGTCCTTCAAGCCTTAGGGTTCATGGCATCTTGTATTCTGGTACTTCCCAATGCCAAACTGCATATGAGGAAGCTACAATGGTATGTCAAAGATGTATGGACACAGCACTGCCAGGATTTGGACACTGTCATTCAAATAATACCTTGCATTCAGAAGGAATTTTTGTGGTGGGCTCAGGAATGTCACCTAAACAAGGGACTCTCTGTGACCCGGCCAGAGGCGAGTCAGATTCTAACGACAGATGCCTCAGACACAGCTTGGGGAGCTCATCTGAATGGAAAGTGGATACAAGACAAGTGGCCTGCCAGACTGCAGCATTTACATATCAACATGAAGGAGATGTTAGCAGTCCAGTTTGCATTACTGGCTTTCAAGGATTTACTTCTTCCAGGGCAGGTGTTGATTCTAACAGACAACACAACTGTCATGTGGTACATCAACAAACAAGGGGGAACACATTCTTATCCTCTATGCAGGCAAGCAATGATTTTGTGGGAGACTGCATTAAGCTTGCAACTGAATCTTCAAGCAAGGTTTCTGCCAGGAGCACAGAACTCCTTAGCAGATGTGTTAAGCAGGCAAATCATGGATCCCCACGAGTGGAAACTGGATCTTCATGTATTTCAGACATTGACAGTGTCCTGGGGAACTCCAGACATAGATCTGTTTGCTTCTCCACTAAACCACCAGCTGCCAAAGTTTTGCACAAAAAGGTTTCATCACACAGCCTGGAAAGTGGATGCTCTTTCTTTCAGTTGGAAAAATCTTCATGTGTATGCCTTTCCACCTCTGCCTCTCCTCCCAAAGGTACTCCTAAAGGTCAGACAAGACAAGCCAAGGATGATTTTAATAGCTCCAGATTGGCCTCGGCAGCACTGGTACCCATTACTGAGGAGTCTGGTAAGGAAGCCTCCATGGCCCTTACCTTTGATTCCACACCTATTGTCTCAGAAGGACGGGCATCTACTCAATGTCAAGCTTCACTCTCTTCATCTAACAGCCTGGCATATTCTGTTTTGAACCATAGCAGGTCTCAGCTTCCTCAACAAGTTTTGAATGTGATTATGGAAGCCAGAAGACCTAGTACAAGGAAAGTGTACGCAGGAAAATGGAAGAGATTTTTATTTTGGTGTGCAGCAAAGGATTTGTATGTTTCTGAGCCAAATTTGAGTGTGGCTCTTCAATATCTTACTGAGTTATTGGACAAAGGTTTGTCTTTCTCTTCCATTAAGATTCATGCTGCAGCAATTTCAGCTCACTATGATTGTGACCCACCATTGTTTTCTCATCCTTTGTTCAAGCAATTTCTTAGAGGGGCAAAGAATATAAGACCCCCACGTAGAGCTCCTACTCCTGCTTGGGACCTCAATTTTGTGTTGGAGAAACTCACTCTACAACCTTTTGAGCCTGCAGCTACTGCTGAATTGAAATATTTGTCATGGAAGACTGCTTTTTTGTTAGCCATTACTTCTGCAAGAAGGGTGTCTGAATTGCAGGCTCTTATGGCGGTTGAGCCTTTCCTGATTTTTCATAAGGATAGGGTATCTTTACGTACTAATCCTTCCTTTATGCCTAAAGTGGTTTCTAGTGTGGCTTTAAACCAAACTATTCATTTGCCTACCTTTTATGCAAATCCCCAAAATAAGGGGGAAAAGATTTTGCACACTTTAGATGTACACAGGCAATTACATTATTATTTAAGCAGGACTAAGGATTTTAGGCAGTCTCAGCAGTTTTGTTTCTTTTGCTTTGTGTTCTCAGGGTAAGCCTGTGTCAAAACAAACTATTTCTAAGTGGATTGGGTTTTGCATTACTTTCTGTTACTCCCATCATGGCAAGGAGATTCCAGCTGGGATTAGGCCTCATTCCACTAGGGCTACTGCCACTTCAACAGCATTTCTAAGGGGGGTGGCAACTAAGGATATTTTGGAGGCAGCTACTTGGAGTTCAGTGCATACCTTCTCTAAGCATTACCACCTTCCTCTCTACTCTAAATCTAGGGCTGGTTTTGCCACTGCTATTTTACAGGGCATGTTGTCAGCTCCTGCTTCTTTGTGATTTGCCATCCTCCCTTACCTCTGCTTTGGGATTCTACCCAAGTGTCAGGACTGCAGCAATGTGAGATGAAGAACATAGTACAGTTTTGTACCTACCATAAATGTAGTTGTTCAAGATCCACATTGCTGCAGTCCAATTTACCTCCCTCCTTCCCTCTGTGTTTAGGGGTGGTTGTGTGGGTAGGATTGTACCTTTCTGACTTTGTATATATTGTACATATATTTGGTACAGGGGTGTTTGGTGTGTTGTTGTTTTTTGGTTTGGCCTTATCTTTTTAGGGTCTTCTGACATCTGGGGCAAGAAAAGACTGAGGAAATGACGTCGGTCATGCGCATTTGTACCCTGATGTCCTGACGTCAGATTAATGCGCTTTGACCGACGTCAGCCTTATACTTTGGTATTCGGGCCGACTGGGACAGCGGACTACCCAAGTGTCAGGACTGCAGCAATGTGGATCTTCGAACATCTACATTTATGGTAGGTACAAAACTGTACTTTTTCAAGACCTGCACTATTTACTTGCTTAAGAACAGTGCCTGCACCTGCCCTCACATATTTTGTCTGTAAATTATTCACCATGACTCGGTGGTACCTTGGCATGTATAGAGCCCTTGGCCAGCAACCAGATCTTTTACCTCAGGCAGTAGCCCTGATGGCCAAGAGGAAGAGCAGTCACTACCTTATGTCTTAAATTCAGACACTGACAAAAGGGGTTAGTGGTGTACTTGGACCAGTTCTAAACCCAGCTAGGCTATGGCATGGGATGGTAGTGATTATCAGACATCTTTCCTGAGGTTGTATCCTTTGAGGGAGCACTTGCTCTGATAAGAGAGCATTTCAGATAGGAAGACAAACTATCAGTTTCTCACAGGATATATTTTAGAGTTTTTACGAGTGGATCAGTCAAAACTCATTGCTACTCTACTTCTGGTGTAGGCATTTGAAAAGTACTCTTCTTGAACTAAGCTTTCATCTCTCTACCCCTAAAAAGCTGGTTAAGATTGTATACATGTTAGTAGAGACAAGTGTAAGAACCCACTTGCTTGATGCAGCCTTGGGTCCATCCATGCAGTAAGGGTCTGACAGTATGTGGACCAATACCTACCTCATTGGTAGGAAAAGCAGCATGCTGGGTGGCACAGAAAATATATATATACTTCATTCACTGTAGGGATTAGAGTTGTATACTGTTAGATTCATCAAGTGCATAGTAACAGGTATTTCCTAAAACAGAAGATGTGATCAGTGAGCTAACATATGAACCTTATGAGAAAGACTTTGTGAGTAAATTTTGGTGACCTTGAAAGTAGTGAAGCATGCCATCAAAATATGGCTGTGATGTCATAGACACCTACCCTAGAGGACAGGCCCTATGTTTTGCAGGTATGCAAGGCTGAAAATCTAGTTGCTGTCTGAGGATGTTAAAAGACAATTGTTACAAGTCCCTTTAGAAAACTAACTGCTGCTTAACCCCTTTCGAGGATATTGTTAGAACTGGAGGAGACTGTGTATTCTGTCAGGTAGCCATTTCATTCCCATTTTCCTTGACACTTCAAAAAATCGTTCAGTTAATCAGTGACTGTTTTTTTTTAAGGCAGCCTATGTGGAATTTTTCAGGCAAAGAAGAGCTTTTGAGAAGAAACAGATCTGAGGGAGGCTGTAGAGGTAGTCAACAAGATAGGTGAAAGGAAAGCAGATCATCTTTTACACATGCGGGAACTGCAGTAGCGACTTTGCCTTTTACCTTCCCTTCCCAGTCATATCTTAGACACAAGACACCTTCAAATGAAACATGTTTGTGATGTCCTCAGAGGTTTAGTTAAGAAGTAATTGGTACTGTTTGCAAAATAAAAATTCAAGAACTTGCAGTATTGCCCACTGCTAATTGCCAGCCATGTCAGTTTCCTGCTGTCAGTTTAGCTTTGGAGTAGCAGCTGCTGTGCATATCCTTGGGAAGAGCCTTATACAGAGACGGTGAATAGGTTTCTACCTAAATACTTTTTCTTGTTCCAGAAGAGCATGACCCCAGGAAGTTGTCAGCTCTGTACCTCATCAATTTGAGCAGCTTAAAGTTTAAAATGTCACATTTGCAAGCTCTTCTTTCTTTACTCCTAGAGGATGCACCACTAGTGGCCTGGACATGAAATGCCTTTACCTGCACGCACCCATTCTTGCTAATCTTTGGCAGTTACTCCACCTTGTGTGGAGAAGTAACCCTACCAATTTCATCTCTATCATTTGCTTTGTTTGATGTACTCTGGGTTTTTACCAGATGTTTAGCCCAGTTTTTGTCCAGTTCAGAACAAATGAAAATGAGTGCCACCCAGAGTCCGATGACTGTTCCTGATGCAAGCTTACCACCTGTGGAGGCCAGGGGGTGAGGTTAACAAAATTCAGTCTGTGCGCGCCCAGCCTTTTGTTTTGAGAAGACCTCGATTAATTGGATGTGCTACTGTTGTCCAGTGGGGGTTGTTCTTCCATTTCTTGTCTTGTGTAGAGTGGTCTCCGATGGTTCAGCCTGTTAGAGAGAGCCCTTCCAGTAATGTCCTAGAAGACATAATTAGGCTACATAAAATTGAAGTTCATATCTTAAAACATTATTAAAGGAACGGTTTAGTCTAGGGTAGACAAAAAAAAAAAAAAAACTACTAGCAGACTCTGTGATCTGAGAAGAAGCAAGTCCAGTCATTTTTTTGTAGGCAGATGAGTGCAGCTGTGCACTACAGTGAATGTAACAAACCATTAATTTTTTTTTTTTTGTACAGCAAATAAAATGGGTGTTACCCCACCTGGTGCTTTCCCTTTGGGAGTGGCTGTAACCGGGTGGGGCATGGCCTACCCAGAGAGGGGCTTGTTACAAAGTGAGTCTCCACCATGTTTTATAGTTAATCATTTGATCTGAAGTTGTTGTTTTCATTTGGTCTTCAACCTGTGGGACCAACACTTCCCAGACATTCAACCCACGCAAAGGGAGGATGCAGCACTGGAAATTTCCAAGCTGCTCTAAAAACTAGTCATCCAGCCCATCCCCTCAGACCAGTCTGAATTATGCATCTATTCCATGTTCTTTTTACTGCCATAGAATGTGGGGGACTTCAGACAAATTCTGGATCTTTCTACCTTAAACCGGTCCGTTGCCAAGACAAAATTCAGGACGGTCAGTCCAGTCTATCCTGCTCTTCCTGTAGAAGAACGACTGGATGTGCTCGGTGGACCTTCAAGACACATACTATCACATCACAATGGACAGATGCTGTCGGAGGCTTCTCCGCTGCCAGCTGGAAACCAATCATTACCAGTTCAGAGAGCTACCCTTTGGTCTCACCACAGCCCCCATGGTGTTCACCAAAGTGATGACGATGGTAACAGCTCACTTGCGGCTGTAGGGCTCCCAGGTCTTCCTCTACTTGGAAGATTGTCTCCTTTCCGCTCCCTCCAGGCATAGACTCTGCCAAGCCAGCGATTTCCTTATCCAGACTGCCCACCAGTTGGGCATCACCATAAATCTCAACAAATCCCTGTTAGAACCAGTTCAGGTTCTGTACTTCATTGGAGCTAGTTTAGACACCATTCAGATCAAGGTTTTTCTGACGCCAGACAGACTTCAGTCCCTCAAACATCATATCTTGTGCATCCTTCAAGCTCAGTCTCCCTCAGTGAAATTTTCTTATGGGCATTGGGGTCCATGGTGGTCACGATCACCCTCGTACCCACAGCTCGGTTACACATGAGGGTGCTCGTAGACTCTGGTGATCCAGTTGTCATTTCTAGATCTACCATTGTCCCATCCTGTTTGTCTATCTTGAGCCTCAGGAATTCTCTTCTCTGGTGGATTCAGTCCCCAGACCTTCCTTGCGGTCGTGTGTTTATTCTTCCCTCCCTGCTGACCACTGTGACCATGGACGCCTCCCTACTTGGGTGGGGGGCATTGTTTGGGTAGGGCAGTCCAAGGCATGTGATCTTCCCTGGAGTACCAGTTGCATATCAGTGTCCTCGTGATGAGGGTGGTGCTATTGGCGTTGGAAGCTCTTTATGCCCATCTTCCGCTAGAGACGATTGTCATCCAGACGAACAACATGTTGGTAGTCTGGTACATCAGCAAACATGGGGGAACCAGGTCTTATCCCCTTTGTCGAGAAGCCATGAGATTGTGAGAGTGGGCGATCTCCACAGGCCGTTTTTTGGTGGCAACACACATTCCAGGAGGTCCAACATTCTAGCCGACAGGCTCAGCAGGTCTATCCTGATGCCTTACTAGGGGTCTCCGAATCCTTCAGTAGCAAAACAGATCTTTCTAAATTGGAGTCAGCCTTGCTGCGATCTCTTTGCCTCTCCTTCCAACACAAAGTGCAGCGAGTTCTTTGCTCTGAACCCCCCCCCCCTCTGGGAAGTCCCCCAGTGATGCTATGGTTCAGGCTTGGCCCTCCGGTCTTCTCTATGCTTATCCCCCACTTCCCCTGATTCCAAAGCTCATTCAGAAAGTGCAACAGCTGGGGAGTTCAGTCATCCTTATTGCCCCCTTCTGGCCTCATCAAGTATGGTTCCTTTCTCTGTGGTCTCATGTAGTGTGTCCTCTCTGGACATTGGATCTGGTTCCGGGTCTGATTTCACATCCCTCAGGGATCCACATCCGGATCTGGCCAGTCTGATGCGCACCGCTTGGCTGCTCCAGTTCCCACGATAGTTAGGACTGCCGGTCTGTCTTAAGTTAAGAAAAGTTTGGTAGCGGCTCTTAAATCTTCCACTTGGAAGGTTTATTCGAGTAAATAGAAACGTTTTTCGATTTGGCCATCTCAACGTGACTGGAATCCTTCACTGCCTCAGTTCCTACTATTTTAGTGTTTCTGACAGGTACGTTTTAACAGGGTGCTAGCTTTTCTACTGTTATAATTCAGCTGGTGGTTGTGTCTAACTTCCACATAGGGGGTAATTCAGCTTCTTTGTGTTCTTCTAAGCTCTGTACAGCCTTTCTGAATGTTACTTTTCTTCTTAGGCCACCAGTCGGGGACCCTACATCTTATTGGGACCTTACATTGGTCCTTCAAACCTTAGTTTCTTCCCCCTTCGAACTCGCTGCTTCAGTTGATTGCAGTTCCTGTCTTGGAAGAGGCAGCCTTCCTGATTGCCATTACTTTGGCTAAAAGAGTGTCGGAGCTTCAATCCTCATCAATTAAGCCTTCTTATATGACTTTCCGTAAAGACCGGGTATCTTTGGGCGCACTAATCCTTCTTTCCTTCCAAAAGTGGTTTTGGAATCGAACATTAATCAGGTTATCAATCTCCCTATTTTCTTTCCGGATTTTCAGAATAAGGGGGAGTATAAATTGCACCTGCTGGATGTTCATAGGCAATTACATTTTTACTTGTACATAACAAAGTCCTTTCGTAAGTCTGATCATCTTTTTGTTTCCTGCCCTAACCCCGTTTTAAGGAAACCTGTATCGAAGGTCACCATTGCTCGTTTGAGATATCAGTGTATACTGTTGGCATATTCAGCCAAAGGATTATCTCCGCCAGGTAAAGTTAAGGCAGATTCTACTAGGTCTATGGCTACTTCATCTCCCTTTTGGTCCAGAGTTTCTTTGGATGACATTTGCTCGCAGCTACCTGGACATCTTCACATACTTTCAATTCCCATTTCAAGTTGGATCTTCTGTCCAGAAGCAGGGCATCCTTTGGCTGTGTTGTGCTGTGGAATATCCTTCCATGAAGGCCTCCAAGGTTTTTAGTAGCTGGAGACTCTGTCCCACAGGTTGAAGAACAAATGAAAACAACTTCAGACAAAAGTGATGTACTCACCATAATGTTCCATCTGAGTTGTTGCTTTTCATTTGTCTTCAGCCATCCCTCCCTCCTTCCCCCTGCCTTATGTGGGCTGTGTGGTTGTCTGGATGGTAAAGACATGGCCTTTTCTTTGGCATAACTAGTTATTATAATTCTCTCTGGGTAATTTTGTCAAGAGGTAAGGCAGTGAGTCAAGGTGGGATGCTGTGGTGGGCATTAAACTCGATCTGAGGGGAGGAAGGAGATAGGGGCATTATAGGTAGGGGAGGAGCTTGGATCCAATGCTGGAAAAATGTGGACGAGTTAGATCCATCCCAGATCTGTGTCCCACAGGCGAAGACAAATGAAAAGCAACAACTTAGATGGGACGTTATGTTAAGTACATAACTTGTTTTTTCAGTAAAGTTCTTGTAATGTGCAGATAAATAGGATCTCTCTTTCCTTAGTTTTAACAGAAACACCCTTTTCTTTGGCATCTTTAATGACAAAAGTAAAAGGACATAATTTAAAAACACATACTTAAAAACTCAGACACTTAAAAAATGAAAACAAAAAACAAATAGTATTAATGACAGGTTGTGAGCTTGTGTCAGTCAGTGTCATTAGATTCTATTTGGCACTGATTTTCATTGTATCGTTGAGCCCAGGACTGTCCTTCATAGGTCCTAGTTCTTTGCCTTCTTCGAGGGAATCAAAAAGAGGAACCACCAATTTGGCCACCAGAACAGATATGGTGTCATGGTTCAAAGACCTTACTGTCCCACCCGTAATGGAGAGAGCTGACCCGGAAGCCAGCTTAGACCATGAACAGGGTGCCTGACACTAAAGACAATGTCTTTGAAGATTTAGAGAAAATCCTGAAGAAAATGAAAAACCTTGTGGGAAGATCTATACCTTGCAAATAGCTTCACAAAAAGGCTGGTACTTAGAGGCTTAAAACTACAGAAATAGCCTGTTTGGAAAAACATGAAGTAAGACTTAATTGAATGGAATAACTCTTGTCAGAGAGACAGGGATGAAATTAGTAGACATCCTACTGTGACACAACTGAAACTAACAGGCAAAAACACAGATCAATCTAATTAAACTGGAGGAAATGCATTTACAATAACCAAACAGGCAAAATTTGTTGAGATCCAAGAAAAAGTAAATAGGCATGAGGCCAAGAGCAAAAAAAAAAAAAAAAAAAAAGCTCCATATAGTTTTGATGTGATGATCAATACGCGAAAGAGAGAGTAAAAAGACTCCTAGATACAGTCGTAGGACACCCGGCATATACAGGCAACACACAGGAACCCACCCAAGGTGAGCACCTATTACAATAAAACAGCTATCACTGCTCCCACTAGAGTTTTCCCTAGGGTCCCAGCACACCAGGACAGGACCCAGACCACATCCACATGAAGTGAACACTTGGACCACATACAAGAACTATCAGAAGACCAAGACACACCTAGAATACTGAAGACTAACACATTATGTGTCTCTACCTCACACCATTGAACGCCTCAATCACTGCAGTGCAAGGGCCACTATCAGTGCCAGCTAGAGAAGTCTCCACAGGGAAAGGAGATGACAGGGCAGGAGAGATCCGAAAAACCTGTGGTAACCCCCAACAGAGACATGCAAGCATCAGGTGTGGAACCATTTGATCTGAAGTAGTTGCCTTCATTTGGTCTTCAACTTCTGGGTTACGGACCCGTATCGGATCCGACTCGGCTGCATAACTAGCATCTTTTCTGAGCTCCAAGCTCATCCCCTTACCCGTAATGCCCCCTGTCTCCTCCCTCCCTTCAGATCTCATTTGCTGCTGAAAAGTAAGCATCATGGTCTGAGCTCTGAACATTTTTTTCTGGGTGTGTCAATTTTGGGCCTTTTTGTGCATCTTTAATTTTTCTCTTCTGTCTCTTTCTACCTCCCCTCCACGTTTGGTCATCGGTAAAAAAAAAAAAAAAAACTCTTCTTTCTTCTTTTTCTGTAGCATTGGTGTGTGTGTGTGTGTGTGTGTGTGTGTGTGTGTGTGTGTGTGTGTGTGTGTGTGTGTGTGTGTGTGTGTGTGTGTGTGCGTGTGCGTGTGTGTGCGTGTGTGTGCGTGTGTGCGTGTGCGTGCACACTCTGTGTGGTATGTCTAAGGGCTGCTCATGTGCTTTACTCCCTGTCCTATCTGTGCGAGGTTTAACCCGAGGGCACTCAAGAACAGGAGGGATAAGCTTATTTTGAAGGGCCTACTTTCTTCCTCGGGAATTGCACCCCTGGCTTCTACATCAGCCTCATGTTCTTCCCCTTCCCCGGCCACTGGGACTCAAACTCCTGCCAAGAGGTCCAGGGAAGGGGGGGAAGCAGAAAAAAGATATTGCTAAGAAGCAGTCGCCTGACCACTCACCTCCGGCAGCGCCTCCATTAAAAACCAGGCCAGCGACCAGGCCAGAATCTTCCCAGCTCCACTCTCCCAGGTTTTCCCCTGAGCTGGAGGAGTCCCGGATCAGGTCTCCCATTCAGGCTTCCCTTCACCAGCACTTCAGATCGGTGTTGGTAGCTGCCTCCTCCTGCTCAACCTGGAACCTTAGTGAAGCAGAGATGGCTAGGATGATGCGGAATTTCATCCGCCCCCAAATCCAGATGGGAGTCTCGTCTGCCTTTTCTACCTCCGGAGTGGGGAGCTTGCAATCTTTCTTTACCCTGATTACTTCTTCTCCGAACCAGCCTTTGGTTTTGAAACCTTTAGATCCAGGGACCCTCCGGGTCAAAGGGTCTGCACTGATGGTACTACCTCAACACTGGGCATTGTGTTGAGTGTGTCGAATCTGACCGGGTCAGATCCAAGCTCTTGGAGCCGTTCGGATCCGAGGGGTTACTTTTGGCACTGAGCATGTCAGAGCACAGTCTTTCCCGTGGCATCTTGGCTCATGGAGTCTCTGCTCAGACTCCTCCATTGAGTCAGAGGGGGACGGCTTCTACAGGCAGTTATCAGGATGTCCATTCCCTTCGGCCTTTGATGTGGTGGAGAGGGTTCTCTTAATGTCAAAACTCTTGACCATCTCATCCTCTGACTCCGCACAGACTCCCTCTTTTTTGGGTATGGCCCCGACCACCCTGCCATCTCAGGGGACAGCCTGCCACTGTTTTGCCTTAGGAAGCTCCCGCTTCGGAGCAACAGAATGTTGGCGAGTCCTCCCCGGAGATTCCCACTGAGAAGATCCCTCTCAAACGGAAGTGCAAAAAGAGGCATTTGGTCTCCCCGCCGGAGTCCCTTACCGAAGACACTGATTTGGAGGAAGGGGATGGTTCCCCCTGGTCACCACCCGAGGATGACTCCTTTGGAAACATCCTGGAACTCCACTGCCAGGTGGATGGGGTGGGGTCTGCCCAAAAACCTACATTGGATAAATCTGTGTTCCTTGAGGCATTCGACACAGGCCCATCTACTTCGTGGGTGTCCCCTCACGTGGATCTTTTAGTGGACCTCATAACATTTCAGGCATGGAATTAACCAGACAAGGTGGAACCCATCCCTAATCCCCCTGATAAAGTCCTTAGCCCCTGTTCGGACAGGACGTTCTGGAACAAAGGGTCCCTGGTTGATGCTGTGGTAGTGGCAGCTGCTATGAAAAAAAAGCTCGCACTGGAGAGCTCTACGGTCCATCCTGACCGAGAGTCAAGGGCGATGGACCGATTTTGGGAAGTGGGTGTACACATCAGCAACTTTTTCTGTAAGAGTGCTGAATTACATGGCACATGTGATTCTGCTGCTGCAAGACTTAGTAAAGGAGATCGGTGAGTCGACCCCTGAGTCCATGTCGGTGGGGGACAAGATGTTTTCAGCTTGAATGGCCACTCTAAAGTCAATCACTAACACATCCATGCGTCTCCTCTCCCATGCCACTGAGGGAGCTGCTAGGGCGGCCGGTACAGGTGTTGCCATGAGGCATCATACCTGGCTCCGGCTTCCATTTGTGCAACCCTTTAAGGCATTGTTCACCAATGCCCTGTACAATGGTTCTTCCCTGTTTGGGAAGTTGGTACGTGAAACCATGGTCCAGAGTGAGGAGGACAGGAAGACACTGTCTGCCATCGGGATCCGCTCTCTTCCCCTCAAAGATCCTTTTCTAAGAGTCAGCGAGGGATGAAGAAGATGTGGTTCCGGACGTCTCAGGCATTTTTCCGAGACACTCAAGACTCACCTTCCCCTAGAGGCAGAAGGGGATGTCCTTCAAGGATGCATCTGCAGTCCTAACAAATGGGTTGTCCTGTCGTCAGGCAGCCCTTCGGTCGGCCGGATTCCAAAGTCTGGGTCTGGCCTCGGCTGGTGTCGCACTTCACCCGACGTCATCTCTGCTGGTCTTCGGGTATAAAGGCATCAGCCGACGCCATTTTCCTCAGTCTTTCTTGCCGCGTGGCGCCCGAAGCAGAAGCTGTTCGCAAGTGCCGGTCGGTCAGATCCAGAGATTACTACTACCGAATACTACTTCGAAGACTTCTAAAAAGCTAAGTACCCCGTTGGGGACTCTTTCTTGCCTCAGCCGATGTCAGAAAAAGTGAATAACTGTTTAACTTGTGGGAAACAAATACCTCATAAAGATTTCCACTCTTACTGCTTACCTTGTTTAGGCCCAGACCACGACGTAGCAGCCTGTTTAGCCTGTGCTTCCTTCAACCGACGAACGCTTAGGCGTCGGTCGGAGTTTGCTGAACAGTTTTTCGGCTCAGATTTTGCGTACATTATGCCATCGGATCCTCCGACTTCTCAAATTGTTAAGAAACGCAAAGAAAAAGACCGACACTCGTGGTCCGCGGTTTCGGCCGAAACCACGGTTAAGCAAACCGCGAGTGTCTCGGTTTCGTCCGAAACCGAGCAAACGGGTCAATCTTCAGCCGAATCCATGACTACTACCGAGGCTCCTGCTACCCTAGTTGAATCGGCCTCTGAAGTTTTGCCTATTAATGTGGTTCCTCTAGAATTATCGGACACCATCCCTTTGGATGTCTCTACCCCAGCACGTGGTGCTGCTAGGCCTCCTGCAGCCATGTCTATAAAGGCCTTTGCCAGGGCTAAAGCAGCCAAATCTGCTAAATCTGTGCCTGTTAAGCCCCCCTCACACAGGCCCAGTTCCAGTTCTCAAATGCTTACTCTGGCAGAGGATCTCATCCCTTTAATAAGGGGATCCCAATCTCACCCAGACAGGGCCTCTCAGCCTCCAGAAAAGAGACCTAGAGCAGAGCCCCCTGAGCCAGTGTCCTCAGATGATTCTTCTGATGATTCAGACAATACAGACCATCCAGAGGCTCCTTTTTCTACTTATGAAGATTCCGATGCTGAAGAATCTATTCCTTCTGCCTCTCCACCAGAGGAATTTTCCTTTGGGGAAACCTTACATGCCATGAGAGAACAATTCCAATGGCAGGGACAAGATTTCTCTGATTCAAGAAAAAGGCTTAGGACCTTTCTACATTTACCGCAACATAGGCCCTTAGCTATACCTCCAGTCCTTCCTGTTGTGGATGATGCATTTAATGATGTTTGCACTGCTCCTGATACTTTACCTCCAGCCCCTGCCAAGCCCGATAGGTTTTACAGGGTACCGGACACTCATCACCACCTATACAAGGCTCCCCTTGCAGATCCTGAGACTATCTCCCAGGGGCTTAAGGCAGTAGCTTCGACCTCAGCAAAAAACCCTCTCCCTTCTGAAAGGGAATCCAGGTCCTTGGAGAGATGGGGTAAAAAAGTTTACACCTCTGCTACTCTCTCAGCTAGAGCTTTGAACTGTCAGTTTCATATGATCCAATACCAAGAGTTTATGCTTGATCAGTTAACTAAGAAACTGTCCTGTGATGATTCCTTAGATAAGAAATATGTTTTAGAAATGGTGAATAACATTCAGCAGGTTAGTAACCATTCTTTAAAATGTGGCTATGATGCACTGGAGGCTTCATTTAGATCAGCCATGACTGGCACAGTTACAAGAATGTAAAACCTCCTAGGAAACTACCATTACCAGCATGGGACTTGAACTTTGTGCTAGAAAAATTGACACTCCCTCCATTTGAACCAGCAGCAACAGCAGATCTTCAACACCTATCCTGGAAAACTGCTTTCCTACTGGCAATTACTTCAGCAAGAAGGGTTTCGGAACTAAAGGCCTTAATGGCAGTACAACCCTTCCTAATCTTCCATCAAGATAGTGTCCATGAGAACTAATCCTACATTTATGCCTAAGGTGGTATCCAGAGTGTCTCTAAACCAGGCAATCCACCTACCTACCTTCTTTCCCAATCCACAGAACAGGGGGGGAAAGACTGCTGCATACCTTGGATGTACATAGACAGTTGCGCTACTACCTGGACAGAACCAAGGGCAATAGAAAAACTGACCAGCTTCTAGTAGCTTATGCAACAGGAAGGGAAGGAAAAGCAATTTCCAAACAGACAATCTCCAAGTGGATAGGAAATTGCATAAGATTCTGTTACTCCTACCATGGAAAGCAAATTCCACAGAACATAAGACCTCACTCTACAAGGGCTACAGCCACTACCACAGCTTTCTTACGAGGAGTGGCTACCAAGGACATTATTGAGGCGGCTACTTGGACCTCCGTGCATACATTTGCCAAGCATTACAACTTACCTCTATACTCTAGATTCCGAGCAGGGTTTGCCACTGCTGTATTGCAAGGGATCCTAACTACACCATAATTCTTCTTCCTCCTCCTCTAGTTTGGCTATGGTATTCTACCCATTTGTTAGGACTGCAGATGCATCCTTGAAGGACATAGTACAGTTTTGTACCTACCATAAATGTAGATGTCCGAACAGGATAGCATCTGCAGTCTGGGTTACCCACCCTCCTTCCCTCTGTGGTACTCCTAGGGTATTTACCCTCCTTATAGCTAGCTAGGGGGGGATCTCTTATGGTGTATTTGTTTGTATATATGTACATACATGCTTATTTTTGTGTTTGCCTACTATTTTTTTTGGAAACATTGGCATTTACCCAAAATTTAGTTTTCCAAGAGGGCAACTGGCATCTGGGGCAAGAAACACTGAGGAAAATGGCGTCGGCTGATGCCTTTATACCCGAAGACCAGCAGAGATGACGTCGGGTGAAGTGCGACACCAGCCGAGGCCAGACCCAGACTTTGGAATCCGGCCGACCGAAGGGCTGCCTGACGACAGGACAACCCATTTGTTAGGACTGCAGATGCTATCCTGTTCGGACATCTACATTTATGGTAGGTACAAAACTGTACTTTATGATAGATGTCGCCCCAGAGGCAGAGGGGGTCCAAGAAATTTCAGGTCTCGAGAACCATTCTAGGACAGACCCAAGAACCGTTCTAGGACAGACCCGCAAAGCAGTCCTGAAGGGCTGCCTAACTACTCCTCTCTGGAGGCAGTTGGAGACCAGTTATTACATCCAGCGGCATGGGAGTCCATAACAGATCGTTTGGTGTTGTAGATCATATTCAGAGGCTATTCTATCCCATTCATCAAACCACCCCTACCATCAAAACACCTCCCGGATTTCCCACCCGCGCAAAGGGAGGAATCAGCATTAGAAATAAAAAAAACTGTTAAGAAAATGAGTAATTTAACCTGTCCCCTTGGACCACAATGGATCAGGCATTTATTCTGGGTTCTTTTTAGTGCCAAAGAAGATGGGGGGGGGGGGGGGGCGCAAGACCCATTTTGGATCTGTCCATCTTGAAAATGTCAGTAGCCAAGGCAAAATTTCAGATGGTCACACTTCAGTCCATACTGCCCTTCCTGCTGCCAAATGACTGGATGTGCTCAGCGCTCTGTGAGGTTCCTCCACTTCTGGCTAGGAGCCAATCATTATCAGTTCAGAGCCCTTCCCTTTGGTCTCACCACAGCCCCCAGGGTGTTCACCAAAGTGATGGCAGTAGTAGCAGCTCACCTGATGCTTCAGGGTATCCAGGTCTTCCCTTACCTGGATGATTGGCTCTTAAATGCCCCTTCTCAGCATCAGCTTTGTCAAGGCCAGGGATTATTTCCTCTCACTAGCACAGAGGCTGGGCATCACCATCAATCTCAGCAAGTCATCGTTGGGCCCTGTTCAGATCTTAGACTTCATTGGGGCTTGGTTTGACACTATCCAGACAAAAGTTTTCCTTACCCCAGACAGGATTCACAGCCTGAAGATGCATTTTCTTTGTCTTTCAAGCCCAATCTCTGACAGTAGAAGTGGTATTGAGGGCATTGGAATTTGTGGTGGCCACGATCAACCTGCTACCCTTAGCACACCTTCACATGTGGATTCTTCAGTGGACTCTTGCCGTTCAATGGTCCTTATTAAGTCTGCCATTGTCTTATCCTGTTCAAATCTCCAGAGTGTGCAGGGACTCTCTCCTTCGGTGGATTCATTCCCCGGATCTAGTTAGGGAACGTCGCTTTCTCCTGTCATTTCCCAAGACCACGGTGACCACAGATACCTCCCAGCTTGGGGGGGGGGGGCACTGCTCGGGAAGGACAGTTCAAGGCATGTGGTCCCATTCCGAGACAAGTTTTCATATCGACGACCTGGAGATGAGGGTGGTGCTTCTTTTGTTGCAGGCTCTTCGTGCCCATCTTTCTCTAGGGACAGTTGCTATCCAGACAGATAACGTGTTGGTGGTCTAGTACATCAACAAACAGGGGGAACCAAATCTTGCCCCCTTTGTTGCAAAGCCATGAGTGTGTGGGAATGGGCGAGCTCCACCAGCCATTTTCTGGTGGCAACACACATTCTGGGGTGGTGCAACATTCTAGCAGACAGGCTCAACAGCTCTATCCTGATGCCTTGCAAATGGTCTCTGAATCCTTCAGTGGCAGAGCAGAACTTTCAAAAGTGGGATCAGCCTTGCTGCAATCTATTCGCATCTCCTTCCAACACGAAATGAGTTCTTCAATCTGAACCCTCCTCTGGGGGAAGCCTCCAGAGATGTTCTGATTCATGCTTGGCCTCCTGGTCTTCTTTATGCTTATGCTCCTCTGCTGTTGATTTCGAAAATTCTTGAGAAAGCTCACAGGCTGGGGAGCTTTGTGAGCCTCATCACCCTATTCTGGCCTCACCAAGTCTAGTTTTCCTCTCTATGGTCTTATCTAGAAGTTCCACATAGATGTTGGATCCAGTCCCAGATCTCTCTTCATCCATCCATCGGGGATTCCTCATCCAAACCTGGACAGTCTGAAGCTCACATCTTGGCTGCTCCAGTTCCCATGATTATTCGGACTCCTGGTTTATCTTCTCCTTTTAAAAGCATTTTGGTGGTGGCTCACAAGTCTTCCACCAGGAGGGTATATCGTAGTAAGTGGAGGCGTTTTTCACTATGGGCCTCACAGTGTGCATTAGATCCTTTTACTGCTGCAGTGTCTGCGATATTGGAATTTTTGGCAGGCATTTTTCAGCAAAGTGCCAGTTCCTCCACTGTCCTTGTCCAACTCGCTCCAATTTCTAATTTTCATGTGGGGGAAAATATGATTTTGTTGGCCTCTAGCAAGGCCTTCCTTAAGGGTACCTTTCTTTAAAGACCCCCTATGAAGGATCCTATGCCTATGTGTCTCATATTTGTTCTGCAGCTACTTGTTCCTCATCTCATACCTTCATTTCATGTTATAAATTGGACATAGTATCTAGGAACAGGGCATCTTTTGGCTCCGCCGTGCTCCGGACTATCCTTCCATGAGGGCCTCCCAAGTGTAAAGTACGTGGGGACTCTGCCCCACAGGTTGAAGACTAAATTAAGTCAACTACTTCAGATAAAGAAGGTAAGTTCTCACCATAATGTTCCATCTGAGTAGTTGTACTTCATTTGTCTTCAACCATCTCCTCCTCCTTCCCCTGACTTTGTCTGTATTGTGCTGGCTCTATAGATATGTATGTAGATATATAGATATATATATATATATATATATATGTGTGTATATATATATATATATATATATATGTATGTATATATATATATATATATATATATATATATATATATAGTAGGTGGACACCTCAGGGGATGTTCTTTGCCATGCTTTGGCTCAGGAAATATGGGTTGCCAGTAGTGGTAAGGTCTTGTTGGGTCGGGTATGTTTTGAGCATCAACTCTGAAGGGAGGAAAGAGACAGGGCATTATGGGTAAGGGGAGGAGATTGGAGCTCGGATCAGATGCTAGTTATGCGGCCGAGTTGGATCCGATACGGATCCATAACCCACAGTTTGAAGATAAATGAAGTAAACTACTCTGATGGAAAGTTATGGTGAGTACATATCTTCTTTATTAGACACTTAAGTGACATGGAATATGTAATCCTTAAGAAAAGACTTGCCTTTGTCCCATACAACCCAGTAATGTTGTGAACACGAGCATAGATCTCATATTCTTTGCCATAAAGTTCAACCTTAATGTATTCTGTCCCCAGTTGAAGAAAATGGGAAAAGCTGAGGAACTTGCGCCCACCTCAAGCTTGATGAACACAGCGTTAGGGAAATGGGAGGAAGAAACCATGTACCACCCCCCATTTTATGCCCACATGAGCCACTACATCAGATATATTGACAACATTATCATCTGGAACACTGATCTTGACAACATACTGCTTTTCTTTCAGCAGAACAAGTCCACCACAAACTTCCTCAGGTTCATGACACATGACTGTGTGAATTTCCTGGTTCTCAACATCAGCAAAAATTCCAGCAGCAGTCTCCTCACCAATGACCTCTATCTGAAACCACCTCTATTGGAAACCTACCCGGATCAACTTGCTGCTGCACAACGGCAGCATGCAGCCACACAGAACAAACAAAAGTCATAAAATCACAAGACCTCTGAATCGCTGGGGTATCCAAGATGATTTCACCAAGAACATCATTGACCTATAAAAAGATTTTTGGCAAGAGGACACAGTGAATGCCTTCTCCGTCAAATACTCAACCCAGTCATCAAACGGTTAGAAAGACAATGACCCTATCCTTGGTAACCCAACAATCTACATAGAGAGTGAAGAGGTCTCAGATGACAGAAGAACAATGACACTTGAATCTCCAGCATCGCCATCACTTACTCTATAGACTACCCATAGATGAAACAAACCATCCAAAATAGCTGGTGTATCATCACCGAAAACAGGAACAAGATACTTCACCAACAACCAAGATTCGCCATCAGAAAAAACAAGAGGTTCTGGAATTATATGGAAAACTCCCACCATCCTCAGGATAACGATGACGAAAGGGACATTTCCATGCACCCCTGCATACTGCAACTACTGCAGATATAGTAGCAGCAGATCCAGTTTCCAATGTCTGAATATCAGGAAGTTGTACCACACCCACGGAGCTGCAGCACAGATATAGTTGTTTACAGGGCTCAGTGTGATCACTGCCAAGCATTTTACATCAGCAGGACCATTAAAATCTTAAAACCAGGAAAGCCCAGCATTACTCAGACATCAGAAATGGCACATTGGGGTCCAGATAGTTAGAAAAGTCAACAAGCAAAGGAGAGCAAGACTGCTGGAACTGAATTCATCTTCAAGTCTTGGTGATTACCTTCACAAGGTGGACCCTGTCTTTCACAAAGTCTTATCAAGGCGATACTGATATATAGACTGTGTTTTATATAGCATATATCATGGACAGAAGTTGGTTCAAAAAATAAGACAGCTGGGTGCACAAGACCCAGGATGAAAAACGTGCCCAATCCTGGTAAGCGCACTGGTGCCAGGACTGGAAAAAATGACAGTGTAGTATCTTCAATACATGGAAACATTCCTACTTTGGGGCTAGGCCATGCCCAGGGGAGGATGCCCCCATTGTTGTAGAAGGAAGTAGTAGTCCACAAAAACTGGTAGGCCAAAAAAGAGCCACAAAGATGATAGAGTGGACTGTTTAGGGTAAGAAAAATTGTTTTGTTACTATTATGCAAGAAGCCCAGAATTGCCAAACAAAAGATATGCAAAAAGATTGAGGAAAAAGTTGAAGGAAAGAAAATACTTGCACAAGAAAAACTGTCAGAAGCTTCAAATAAAACTTTGTATTCGTTAATACAACAGATTTATGAAAAACATTATATAGACCAAGAAATCTTGGGTTGTTTGGAAAAAGAAGTGACTGAGGAAAGTGCTTAAATGTAAATAAGAAAATCTAGTGAATTTTGAAGGTTATAAAAAAGAAATATGGACATGGGAAAGAGCAAGATCTGATATGGCAGAATATTTATGCAAAGAAGAAAGCCAAATCAATACAAAAAAAAAGCAGCCCCAAAGATGTTCAAATAGAAGTACAGGCAAAGCCATCCAGATAGGGAAAATTTCACAGTATAGTAAAGTAGAAGTTAAAAATAGAAGTTGAAGTTACAGAATGCCTGCAAAGTGAAGGTTTTAGTGTAGAAAGTCTAGTAGAGATTATATCACAGCATAACGGAACAAGTCCTCCAAGTAAGGAGAAACAGCAGGAGCAGGTGATATCTGAAGAAATATGGTCATGGGAGAAAGAGATTTACTGTGGTGCAGTATTTATGCAAAGGAGAAAGCAAAACTAATCACTACAAAAAGAGCAGCACCAAAGATATTTGAGGAGAAGTACAGGCAAAGGCACCTGGATATGGAAAATTGTACAATACAAAAATAAAAGTAAGAAAACAGAGGGAAAGTAGAAAAGATGATTGTTAATGGAGATTTTAAAGAAATACTGAGGTTATGGATTACGTGCAAAGTGAAGGATTTAGTGCTGAAAAATCTAACTCTGATAACGTCACAGCAGGACAGAGCAATGAATCCCCAAATTAAGGAACCAGTGGAGCAAGAAATATCTGGTCATTTGCCATATGAAGATACTTTGGAGGTTTCCATAGGAAACCAGTACAAAAGTTCAGTTGCACAGCAAGGGGAATGATCAAGAAACTGTGGCAACTCTAATACAGTCAATGTTGTGGACTGATAGGCCAGTGAGTTCCCTTATGAAAGAGCAACAGATGAGACAGGATTAACCTGAAGAGAATGTGGCACAGGACGATGCTGTGGAACTTTCTGCAGAATGGCCACAAGAAATGGAGAACAAAGAATGGGCCCTCAGTTTAGAAGAAAATGAGCAGACATATTGCGATCAGTGAAAGTAATTGACTACAGAAAACCAGTAAAATCCAAAATGTTATAAGTTAAATAAACAAATGAACACAGTAATTAGGACTGCTCATAGAGATGCATGCAATATAACAGAAGTAAATAGAATATATTACCGTACAACAAAATTAATAACAGTCTTACCACAAAAACATAGGGCAGTAAAGGAAAGGAAGGGGAGAAATCATGTGCCATCATGGATGTGTCAAATAGAGAAAACTATAAAGCAATTAAGACAAGAAGTTTCAGTGTTGAAAGAGTATAGAAGAGGGAACAGAACAACAAAAATACTCTTAAAGATTGATGTAAAAGCAAAGCGCAGTTTCAGAACAGATCGGGATCTATTGTGCACTATTGCAAATAATAAACTAAAAATATCAGCACAGGCAGAAAAACTGAGAAGATATGCAGATAAATATAAAGAAAAAGCTCAAAATAAGCACTTTGATGACCCAGAAAAGTTTTGTAGAGCATTGGAAAAAATGGCAGAAGGAATTGAACCACCACCAAAAAAAGAAGAAATAATTACATTTTGAAGAAATATCTATGAAGATCCCGTGGAACGTAGCAAATATGCTGATTGCATAGTAGTAGTAAAAGAGAGAGAATAAGAAGCTCAAATGTACAGGATATGAAATGGGATGAATTAACGGCTAGAGAGATCAAAACAAATTTAAGAAAAGCTCCTAATTGGAAAGCCTCATGTCAAGATGCAGTAGCTAACTTCTGGCTAAAAGTATTAATATCTTTACTGAAGACTTAGCACGAGTAAGAATGATTTATATGTGCACCCTGAACAGACGTCCACCTGATTAAAAACAATACTGCAAGCTATCCTAAAAAGTATAGACCAATAACTTGTGTTCTGACAATGTATTGGAATTGATGCCAATAGAGTTTATAGTCATTTAAAAGAAAGCTCAGTCTTGGCAATAGAACAAAAGGTAACAGAACGTAATATGGAAGAAAGGATCATTTGTTAGTCATAATGGAGAACTGCAAAAAGGGGAAGAATGTTAAGTATGGCACAGACTACAAAAGAAATTTGATGGTATTCCACTGTCATGGATAAAAGAGTGCTTAAAAGTGTATGATATATCCTGCACTAATCAATTACATTACAGCGACCATGAAACAGTGGCAAGCCACTTTGCAGTTGAGCCATGATAAAGGACAAATAATATTCCAGGGATAAAAATTCAAAGGAGGATATTCTGGGTGACTTTGCCACCGCTGCACTTTTGCTTTGCCCTTAACCCATTAAGCTGTCTACTTAACAGGTTAGGTCATGGCTACAGTTTGGCTTCCAAAAAACAGCAAAGTGTAAAGATTTCTCATCTTTTTTGTAGATGATTGAAACTATAGCTCAACTGATGAGGAGCTGAAAGCACAGCTGCAAGTGGTCAGAACTTTTTCAGATGATATAAGAATATCATTTGGTCTTGATAAATGTGCAAAAGCAACCTTTAAAGCAGGAAAGCTACAGCACCAAGAAAAAACATCAGCATGGGACAAGTGTATGATATAAAAGAATTTGATCAACAGGGGGGGTCTATAAATATTTGAGAATTTATGAAGGATCAGCAATTAAAACATGAACATATGTGAATAAAACTTAGTAAGGAATATTTTAGAAGACTAAAATTAATATCAGAAACAGCACTGACATCTAAGAAGTAGGAACAAAGTTCAAGCTATAAACCAGTTTGCTTTTCCTAGATTAACTTAGTTATGGAGTGATTGACTGGCCCCAAAAGGTGTTTGTTTGGTTGGACAGGAAAATAAGAAGGATGCTTCATGCTTAATCAAATGATTTATAAAAATCAGTGTATACCAAAACTATGTATCCCCGTTCTGAAGGAGGTACCAGCCTCCTTGAAACTGATTACATGTGTAGCTCTGCAGTCATAGGACTGCATACATACTGTACCTGCTGACCTCACAGGAACCAAATGTAGTAAAAGTTTTAAAACACAAGGATAAGAAGTCAAAGATGACTTCCCTGCTTAGTTTAGCAGAAGCATATCGATGTCAAGTGGAAATGGAAATCAAACCAAAAGGTAAATAAAAGTCAGGCAGCAAATGAACGTGCCAAAAAAAAAACAAAAGAAAAAATATAAGGTGAAGGATCAGATGAGAAGACAAGAAATGTGGAAAATGCATAAATTTAACAACCTCGTGTACATCAGGACTGAATGCAGGAATGATTAAGGAGAGGTGAGTTTAAACCTAACGATGTAAAGTTAATATTGGTGGCCCAAGACGGTAGATTATTTACACGTTGGTTTATAAAGTCCATTGAACATATGGGAGAAACAGACAAATGCAGGTTTTGTAAAACAAAATTGGAAACAGTCACACATCTTGTTGCTTCTGGTGATACACTAATGGCAGAAGGACTGTGTACTAAAAGGCATAATAATGTTGCAAGACTGTTGCATTGGGAATTGTGCAAATATTATAATACTGAAGTAGCTGAAAAACATTGGAAACGTGACCCACAAAGCGTTATAGAAAATGCTGTTTATATCGCATGGAATTACCCATTGCCAACAGTTCAAAAAGTAGATGCAAGAAAACCAAGTCTAGTAGTCCATGAAAAGATGACAAAAGTAACATTGATCATTGAAATTGCTACACCCAGTGACTGCAGTGTTTTATGTACAGACACAAAGTCATAAATACCAGGATTTGCAGGCAGAAATTAGGGGAAGTATACCCAGACAGTTCCAGTAGTAGTAGGAGCAACGGGTCTTATAATAAAAGAATTTACAGTTGTACTTGGATATATTACTGATACATTCATCTCCATTTGAATTGCAGGAGGAGTCATTACTGCACATTGTGGGTGCTGCGAAGTGCACTTCTAGCTAACATGAAAGGCTGAAACAATACTAACTTCATGAACTGTAATCGTACTTTGACTTGGGAATGAGGTCCATTCCCATCATGATATTAAACCCAAAAGACTTGGAGAAATTAAAAGGAAGAACCCCTTAGCCAAATTTGCTAATGAACCAGCAGGACACCACACCACCAAATTCCTCATCCTGGACCACATTGATTGGGGACAGGTCAACTGAAACAAAAATGACAAAATAGAAAAGAAAGAGCTAGAATGACAGATTGGTCTAAGGGCAGGCAAACCTCCTTGATTGAACACCACCTTTTCCATCAACTGTGTTTTCAACATGAGAAAACTCAGCCACCAAATGCTGTATTGAGGGTGACAACACAGCCAAAATAGTTTTTTGTTTGACTGAGTCTTAAGTACATTTGATGGAGATTCTCTTCAATTATCCTCCTCCGCTTTAGTACTTCTTCTCTTTAGTACTTGGTTATTTTTCATCGTACTTGGCAGTTTTATGTTTACCTAGCTTTAGTATCGTCTTCTGTTATAAATGTTTAACAAGCTGATCCTCAATCCTCCTTAGTATGTCCACTTATTGCCCCAGTAACCTTATGATTTTAGTGTTGTACTTAATCTTGGTATATTCAGTAGTAATAGGCAAATCCAATGAAAGCGTCAGCAGAACAGATATGCAAGCCACCACACACACACACACATGCTCTTCCTCCTCCTTGAATGACACCGCACAGAATGAACACAGAACTATTTTAAGACAGTGTACCTGTCAGTATTGCCACTTGTTCTTTTTTGTTTTTATATTTTTTATTTTTGAAATTTCTGATTTTGTAAGTATGCGTTTTTAATTGTGTGCTTTTCCTTTTGTCAGCATTACGATGGCAAAGAAAATGATGTTTCTGCTAAAACACAGGAATTGTAGATCCTATATATCTGAATATTACAAGAACTTTACTAAAATAAATGATTATTGTAAGTATAGTACATGGTGGAGACCCATCCTTCAACCAAACCCCTTGCTCGGCTACACCCCACCCAGTCACACCAACTCCTAGAGGGAAGGCTCCAAGTAGGTTAACACCCACTTTTTTACTGTATTAAACCCCACTAATTTGTTACATCCATTGTAATACACAGCAGTACTCATCAGCCTACAATGAAGAACTGGACTACCAAGATCATAAAATCTGCAATTTTTATTTAATTATCTACCCTAGAATAAACTTGTGTTTTAATAATATTTTTAAGATTTGACCTTCAGTTTTATTTAGCTTAGTTAGCTTCTAGGACACTAACGGAAGGCCACTCGCCAAAAGGCTGAAACAGCTGTACACAAAAAGAGAAACAGAAGAGTGACTGCCATGGGACGGCAGCAGTGCATCCAGATAAACGTCTCCTCAAAATAAAGACTGGGCACACTCACTGCCTGATCAAACAAAGAGAAGTCTCATCATTCCCTTGAAATATTACTATGTGGCTTTGAGTAGTTTAGTGCAGTGTTTTTTTCACCTCTCCCATCACTTGCATATCGTAGTATTTTGCTTTTATTGTTTGTCATTTTTCTATGGAGAGCAGTGTGCCTCAGAGACCCCTCTTGGCTGCCTTGTTTTTTTTAAACATTGTTGAGTTTCACGTGTGACATGAGCAAATTTACATTTATATAAAAGTAATCAAGCCTCATTAATGGGTTCACATTTACATATATACATCACATTTTATTTATTGTTATATAATCCAAGCAACGTTACATAAATTATTCAATTCCTGCCTTCTATTAAACTTCATTCCTCCAAAACATTTCTTTGCAGGTATTGTTTCCACAATTTCCATTTTTTCTGTATAATTTACTTCTACCCTTTTCTAAAGATCAGATGTACTGTTATTATTTCTCTGTTACAATATTCACTACTTCAAGTATAACTGGTTTAGATATTGATTTCTGTTTTCTGGTAATAGCTTTTTGACTGGCAGCAGAATTAAACTTAAGGCCTTATGTCTAGGCTGTTCAGATCCTGTATCCCAGCTCAAAACAAATCATGTCCTTAGTTGCTGGTGTTTGCTCGCCCAGTGTTCATCTTGGCTGCCTTGTTGATCAGAGTATACATGCTGCCGCTAAGGTTGGCAGATGATTCTCTAGTACTTTTGATAACCCCAAACATTCCCAGAGGTAGTGGTTTCTAAATGCCCTAAGTACTCGACTAAGTTCTCCTCTTAGATATCTGTACAAGACACTCTACAAGTTCAGATTTTTTAGTCTTTCTTAACTTGATTTTCACATCTATGGATGCCCTTTGTACATTTCCACTGTACTCTTTCCAGTTTAATCATGCTTGTTTTCTTCAGGGTTTTGATGATGTCGTTCCATACTCAAAATGTACATTGGGTTCAAACTAAAATATTATTTCATCATTTCTGATTTCCTAGACTCTATAAATCACTTGACATCCTGTAGTTTTATAAGTGTCATTAACCAGTTGATATGATTAGAAAAACTCAATGCTGGATCTCCCGGTATGCCAAGATGCAACATTAACAAGTATGAACCTAGGACAGGGCCCTATGGGGCACTCTGACTGTAACATAGAATTTCACCTAACTGCTGTATAATACTTCTTGTCTTATTTGTAAGTCATGCAGTTGTCCATGTTATTAAGATTACATCAATGCCTAGTTGTTCTAATTTATTTATCTGTGTTTTGTGGATGACCCTGTCAGATGCCAAAGTTAAGTTTTATAAAAATTACATCACATAAGCATTGCACCAAGAGTATTAAAGAATTTAGGTAAACTGAGTATTATTTTTCATCCTTTATACTAGGCAGGGCAAGGTAGTTCTGTATTAAAACAAACATCCTCCAAGTGGCTGGGTAATTGTGGATCACTCAAGAACAAATGAAATATCACTCTTGCACAGCAGCCTTCGTAAAAAAAAAAAGTCTTTGCTAAAAATATTTGTAAGAAAGTCACTTAAACTTACCCACACTTTCTCCAAACACTGCAAATTGGATACACAGTCAGCTAAAGTAGGGTTTGCCACTGCAGTTTTACAGAGCATATCGTAACCTTCCCTGATCTCAGAAAATCCATCTTTGCCTTAGAAAACCTCTTTAGTATCCTTCTTGTGCATAAAGAGTTGCACTGTAGCAGTAATCTTTTGAGCATAGCACATTTTGGGGGTATACTCTTGATGCTTAAGGATCACTGCAGCAATGTAGGCACTGCCAATTGTCCTGGGAGCTTAGTTTTGGGATTACTTTCCGTAGCTGTCAAGCTACTGAAGTGAATGAGTAGAGGGACTCTTTGCTCTTTAAGGGCCATCTTTCTGGAGCACCTCATGAGTAATTTTAGGTTATTGTGCAAGGCACTGTCTAGCATGATTAAGTGCTGGTTGGCTGCATAAGAATTTTGGAGTGACTTGTTTCAGGGTTCTTTCTCTCGAAAGAACAGATGATAATGTAGGCTGCTCTCCCTTTTCTGCTGAATACCATTCTGATATTTTCAGTTGAGGAGTATTGAAAAGGCCAGTTCTGTTCTGGGACATCACCATTTCTGGAAGGATAGACATCCAGCTGCATTTATTTTCTATGTGTAAGGAATTATACTGCAGGCACTGATCCTGCTATTTGAATATCTGCTGTTACGATGAGTAACTGACCTTTACATGTTGTTTCAGCCATTACTCTGTTACGGTTTGATAAACTGCTCACCTGTGTGAGATGGCATTCATTTTGCACAGAAAATTAAATAGCCAATAAAGGGAGAGGGGTCAAAATACTGTTAAAAACCCATAACTTTCATTAGTAAGAAAAAGTGGGGCAGGTGGAATTTATAACCTCATTCCAATGTTGAATCTGTCACATTGTTACATTCCATTTTCTTCATATACTGCTGTTTTTTATGGTTTTATACTCCACTGCTTTTTCTGTCGGGGATTGATAAGTAGATGTGTATGTTGCAGTGGATAGTTCAGCCTTGCTCATGGAAAAGTTGTCAGGAAAAAATCAGTGTGCCCTAAATATGCAGCATTATTTCAGATACATTTTTGTTCATATTTCATTTAACTTCACTGTTGAATTTTTCCTTCAGGATAACCACAATAAAGAGAATATTATCGCAAAGATGAAGACCTTGAGAGGAAAGGTTGCAGAACTTGAGAAGACTGCAGCTCAGAGGAAAGCTAAGCTAGATGAGAACTCTGCATTCCTCCAATTCAACTGGAAGGCAGATGTGGTGGAATCATGGATTGGTATGTGTTTCTTCCTTATTAGGGTTTCTGCACCCTTCATCCTCAATTCTTTAAAAAGAAAAAGCTAAAATGGCAGTCCTCCTTTTGTGATAAAAGATTCATTCTCCACACATTTTGAGAGATTTTTTATCACAAGTAACAGGCTAGTGTTGAAAGTTTTTTTTTTTCTATTTTTCAAAGCAGTCACAGTCAGCATGTAAGTCAGACCATTTAGCTGTCAAGTGGCATCTTCCCCACACCCATCACCAAACAGATGCCACTGTCATACAAAAAACAGGTTTTCAGGTAAGAGGGAGCAGTCTTCTTACTTTTCCATTTTTCTGCAGAGTAAGTCAGTCCTACAAAGGTAGAGAATCAGTGTAACATTGATATTATGGTTTCTTGAAATGCATTTCCTTATACTGCTTTTTTCAGTTGCCATTTCTGACCTTATTGGAAAGTTTTTTTCATTTGCTTTCCTTGGTGTAAAATAATTGCAAAGTAGGAAGGGGTGCTTGGATATGGATTGTGAAATTAGTCATGTGCCTGGAATTTCACAGTTCACAACCTGTAGGGGTACAGCAAGACCTTAAAGAACTTTATGGAGTAACAGGCCCTGTGCATCCATTCTACAGGTGGATCATTGTGGTGTTTGTACCAGCAGAAGCTTTACATGTTCCTTGTAAGGATCATTGCTGCTTTGTGTTCATAATATGTGGGGTTTGGCTGCAGCCCCCTCCCTGACTAGGCAGTTAATTACTTTCTCTGGTAAGAATATCAGTAAAAAAAAAAACTTGACTGTTCTTTCCCTACTCTGTAGCATAGAGGAAAAGGTAAAAGTATGGTCTAGGCTTAGTTGCAGACAGGAGAGTTGGAAAACCTTGGGAGGATTGCACTGAAGCAGCTATGCCAGGCGGGGAGCAGTCTGTTCTGTTGAAGTGCTGGATCCAACTGATGATGGGAGACTGGGCATGTGTCTTGGCTCCTGCCAAGCTGCTTCTCCATTAGTCCTTCAAAGGGACATTGCTTCTAATGGAGGGCGTATACAGGATTGTGCACATCCTACCATTGCAAGGAATAATTTGTAGAACCCTGGTGTGTACACAAGTCCGTCACCAAGAATTGGGAAGTAATGCATGCAGACACCCTTGATGACTACCTAAGTAATAGCTTCTCAAAGGCTGCTGTTTCCCCTGGTGAAAAGGAAGTAAATGAGCCAATCAGCTGTGAGGAGTGCTGGTGGCAGCAGCAAAAACAAAATGCTTTAAAGGCTGTAACTGTTTCCATATTCAAGTTTATTACCATGGAATTGAGCATTTGCCAATGAATGAGTGACTGAAGACCTACTTGTGAAAGACGTAGTCAACCAGAAGATTGTCACTTACAGTATTCATTTTCTCATTAGCTAAGGTGATGTAACCAACTGTGAACATTGTTTGCTATTTTATAATGGGGAAGGTGGTCTAGTCTTTTAACCCTTTTAAAATCATACCCAAGCTGAAAGAGCAAAGATGTTTGTCAGCAAATACAGAATATACCATTATTATCACAAAATAAAATATACATTATACAAATCTATTTATGCTGTCAGTTACTATTTTGGTCCAGTGCAATTAAGATTGGACAGTATAAGCCATAAAACAAAGATATTGCTTAGAACAGTGAGAAATCTTGGGGCTTTTTGTAGAGCATAAGATATCAGAGGACAAGCTTTATTTCTTCCATGCCCAGCAGACAAACTGTGACCATTTATGAGCACCAAAGAAAGCAGGAGAATCATAAGGAGAGAAAGAAGGGGCTAGTGAAAGAATTTGCAGGGACTGCAAGTAGGCATAGTGACCCTAAATAAACTTGAGGGTTCTGCTCCCTAGGGACTCTGGTTTCTTCATCCTAACTCCAGGCACCTGTATAGAGAGCTTCTCTAACTGTGTTAGCCCCTTCTGTGGCAGACAAAGGAGTAGTAGCTCCAAATGAAAGTCTGGTGTCAAGGGAATTTAGTAAGTGCTCCACAGCTGGCATTCCATGGGAAAATCCTAGAGAACTGTCACTTCCCATTTTCATCATTCTTTAAGTTTTCTGTACTTTTATTGTCACTTTCATCAGTTGAAGTGTTTAGCCTCTTTGGATCTATCACTGCTTCTGCTTTGTCTTTGATGATGCTGTCATCTGAGGCAGGAAGCCTAATAGAGGTCAACTACACAGTTGCTTCCTTTATTTCCTGCTTAGTTCAAATGTAAGCAGTCTGCTGAAAAGTATATTGAAGTTTGGCAGAGAGATGTAGAATTGCTTGCCAGTTTCTTTTGCCATACAGCTCATAGAATCCTCTAAAGCAGAAGAGGACCACTCCCCAGAAGTGTCGCTTGACTATGCCTTGGGAAGGACGATATGGCTTACACCGACCACATCCAGTTTCTCATGTGCCCGTACTGACAGTGTCAACGTTTTGTTAGTTTCCACACAGAAAACGTCTCTTAGCCAAGAGTGAAACTTACAAAGAAGCATTTTAAGTGAGAAATAAAGGCTGTCACTGCCATTCAGAGGATGTTTTGAAGTCTTAGGGTTAAGTAATCAGTCTTTTGCTGTATTCTTAGTGGTGCAAGGGTGCAAATGTATTTGCATGTTCTCAGTATTGCTTCATTTAAACCAGACTGCCAGCCCTTTGCATCCGGAAAGCTGCCCCATTTCTGTAGTACAAGAGTAATGCAAAAACCCAATGGCTTTACCCATCATTTGTGTCTTTGGATATTTTTGTTGGTTTCATTCAATTACCAAGGTCCAGTGTCCTTTCTGTTTTCAGAGAAAACACAGTAGTGGACATATCTGTAAAAGTAAAATATTTACCCTCTACCTCCTTGAGAATTTGTACAGTTAATTGTCACACCACCATGGTACAGTATTTGAGAATATTAGGGTAGAGTAGAGGACATGGGTGAAGACAACTGTAATTACTTCAGTAGGAAGTTATTAACTTCTCTCATACTTCTGCCAAAGTGTTTAAGTATTCTGTTAAGTGGGACGGTGATGCACTGGATGTGTGGTGCAGAGCAGCTGCCACAGTAACCGTAATTAGGGAGCATGAATGTCTAGGAGTACAGCCTTTACTTGTACACTTAAAAGCTTCCACTTAAAGTCCACATCTAGATAGAAAAAATTTATTTGGCCCTCCCTCCTACCCTATTTTTAAGAAATTGAGAGAGAGCGAGACCCATTCTATCAAACTGTCTGTCTCCATATGCACAGATATTCTGAGAATTATACTAGTGTCCCTTTTTCAGGAAACAAGCAACACTGAAATAGTGTAGACAGAGAGTTCAAGAAAAGACGAAAGAAGTGGATATACCAGGCAACAAAGCTGTACACTGGATGGGGGTTCCCGTCATAGTAATGACTTCTTCTCTTAGGCTTCAAAAGTGGGTAAGAAAAGTTATTACCTTAAAAGGATCTGTAGAGTTCTTGTAGTCCTTGCCTTCAGTGGCCATGTTGCTTTGCCCAAGAATCAGTTGCACCTAGACTATTCTATTCTCCTGCAGTGTCTGGAATGCAGGACCGTAGAGGTCATCCCACCTTCATCATAGGGAGAGGGATTTTACTCTAGTGTTTTTTGTGGTATCCATGAAGGGGGTCTCTCTGGGGAGCTGCCGTAAGACTGTCCCAGGCTTAACTTATTGGCTGGGGAGGATTCAGAATGCTAACAGCAAATGTGACTGGTCCATAAAGAAACAGATAATCCTAATCTACTACATCAGAAATAAATTGAACAAGTGGAGAGCCCAGGTCAGCAGCAACCCTGAACTGCCCTTAACCATTCAAGCTAGGCACTGACCACAGGTGTCTTATATGATGCAACAAAATTCACTCAGTAAAACTAAATACAAGGAAGGTTGCTGTTGACTGTTGGGAGCAAGCATAAATTTAAGGAGATCATGTCAGTCTTGTATGCTCTCCATGCATTAGTCATGACTCTTAAAGTGGTAACTGAGTGCACAACTGTGGTATATAACATCAACAAGTAGGGGACCCAACTGCTTTTTTCTGCTAATGATACATGCGGTTTTGGGATCTGATCATATTTCTAAAATCTGTTTTCATCTCCATCAACCAAAACCGAATGGCATAATACCTAACCAGGATCTTGGTTGTACTTGGAGTGAAAATTGTTCACGAAGATCTCCTTCAAGAGCAATGAAGTGGGGCACGAGGTGTGGATCTATTTATGTCTGCGGGTCTACTTCAAAACATTGAAGTCTCATAACATTGAAACTCAAAACACTGTGACCATAGCATCCAAACCCAAAACACTGAAAACTCAGAACACTGAAACTTTGCATCATAAGATTGAAAACTACAAAGCACATGTAAATAACATCTCCTCCACCTATAACATCACCAAACTAACAAACAATTTTTACTACGTTTCTGCAGGGGGGCAGGTCCCCCTGTGCACTTCCCGTAAATTAAATATACCAGCTTCAAGATCACTACAGTAGAAAAAAGTTAATTTCCTAGCCTCGCTGTATTGCAATAACCATACAGAATGTAAACATAATGTCTAAATCACTTACCTCTATGACCTAAAAACATGTACAGCTTGACAAAATAAACACTTTTCCCCTTCTCACTTCTCCCAGCACTTCTCAGAACACTAACTTAACTTCCATGAAAGCAACACATCCATATGTGTGTATATTCTGTATGGTGATCATGTTTTGGGTTTTCGATGTTATGGTATCAGTGTTTTGAGTTTGTGTTATGAGAATTCAATGTTCTGAAGTTAGACCCATGTCTGCAATGACCAGGAGATGATACTAGATACTTTGTTCTCAAAACCCTGCTTAAAAGCTTGGGCAGTCTATGTTCTTTATCAGTGGTTCATAGGTATGTACTAGGCTGTCAGTTTGCAGACTATCACATGCCTAACCAATAACTAGAGGTCAGAACCAGCACCTTGTATTGTTGAGGCAAAGACCTTGGCCATTGAGTCAACCTCTCCACCTAAAGCACAAACAGATGCCTTGAGATGTGAACGCATGATTCCTAGTTTGAGACCAGTGCTCTAATCCCTGAGCAATGAGGCCACACAGTGTTGCTAAAAAACTGTTTGACTCTCCAGATTAGCATCTGATAAATTTTTTTTTTTTTATCCTTTTGTTGACTGAGTTGGCCCCACTAGGCTAGTAGCCTCTTTTCAGGGGGAGACCTGAGTTGGATGTATACTGCTAGGGGAAGTTTGGCCAGGTCTTCAGGAAGCTTCCCCTACTCATAGCTCTGAAGCTGACCTAGAGCAGTGGTGGCTTGGAGAATGGTGCATGATGTGGAGAAGATGGAGGAAGGCATGGAGGCGAATGTCATTGCTGTAGAGAGTATTGGTAAGATTGTGGAGGATTCTAAAGTTTTTCACCAAAACTTGTTTGCTGAAACCAAGAGAGGGTTTTACAAGGGATTCCTGTGTTACAGCCTTCCCGTCAGGAGGGTTGTGGAATGATAAATTGAAAGAAATGTTGCAGACTGGGACAGAAAATGGAGATGTTTTCCTGGGATGACATTATAGGTAAAATTTTACAAAGAGATGAAGCAGAGTCTGTCCTGAAAAAATGGTTAAAGGGAAAGAATATCTTATGCAAAAAATGTGAAAGAAGGAGCCAGAGGAGCAACAGGGAAAAAAGAGGAGAGAATGTGAGGAGTAAGTGTTTGGTGACAATTCCAAATAAAGAAGAAAAAGAACTGGATAGGTGTAAAGTTTGAGACAACTTAATGGTTCATGTGGGTGTTAATGCCCAGGAAGTAAGAGCTTTTATTCTTATAAACATAGATATTTTTGTGATAATATATTTGCGACTGCTTTTGCAATGGAAAATTTCCTTGGAAAATATGGGAAAAAAAAACTGTAATTCTTCAGCTCGTATGCAATAAAAGCATTAAACAGAGAAACAAGTTTCATGTACAAACAGAAGTCGAAAGCGACTTTAAAAGGACATTTGAAATGTTCAGGCAAATAAGTACTGGATATTGCAGAGGTTTATGACAAAAGGTTATGGACTGGTGGATAGGAATATAATGTGCTAAAGATAGAAAAGGACAAAATGATACATATTCCAGGTAGGATAAATGTTGAAGGAAGTAAGCGTGTGGTAAATTAGCAGGGACAAAACTTTTTTTTGTTTGTTTTGGTGGAAAGGGACGCTTGGAAAAATAACTGTGATAAAAAGAAGTGTTTCTATTGGGAACTGGGTCATGATGCAGGAAAATGAAAACTGAAGTGTTATAAATGTAGCAAAATTGGGTACTTATGGTTGGATTGTAAGATTGAAAATGAGTGTGAAGGAAAGAGAGAAGAGTAAGAACAAAGAGAAGAAACATTGGAAGCAGGGAAATGGAAGATAAATTAGGTGAAATAGAGGAGGAGAGAAAAGAAGTACTGGAGAAAGGTTCTGAAACAAGTGATGGAGGGAGATATAATTTGTGAAGTACTAAAAGTGATAAGAATTGTGTTGGTAAAAGATAGGGAAAGAAAGAGAGATGTGTAAAAAAAATTTAATTTCTAGAAAGTTAAGGAAAAGCGAATGATTTGTGAATAGTACTAAGAATGTAGTATGAATGGTAGGAGTTTTGGAATAGTGTAATATGATGTAAATGTACTTGTCTTAAAAGATACAAGATTCTTAAGTAAAGAAAGATTACAAACAGAAAAATTATGGGGAGAGATAAGATAATTTGGAATTTGGGGAAAAGACTGGTGTTCTAGAATAGTGCTGTTTTGTAAAAGTACAGAAAAAAATACTGTGTATAACTTCAGTGAGAATGGGAAGATCAACTGTTGTGGATTTAAAATGGAAAGAACAACTATAGAATTATAGTATTATATGATTGCTACTTGTAAAGAAAGAGTTTTTCATCATATTTTAGATTGTGTAGTGGTAAATATGAATAATAATGACAGGAGATTTGAATTGTGATTTAAGAATGAAACATGAAAAGAAAGGAAACATTGCAAGAAAAATGTTAGAAGTTGAGACAGGAAATCCCAAAGGCTAAGAATGCTGCAACACTGAAGGAAAGGGCATCTACTGTTATGGTAACATTTTACGCAACTCTACTTTACAATGAATGACAGTATGATGTAAGAAAAGTGGATAAAAAAATATGAGTACACAAAGATGCTTTGAAATACTTGGAAAATAATGACAGTGAATATTTTGACAAAAAAGAATTGTATAGAAAAACAATAGAAAATTACAGTATTTAAAGATATTTTTTTACAAGGGAAACAAGAAAAGTATCAGCATATTTAAGTAGAATACTAAAAGTGTAATGAGAGAAATGAAAAAGGAAAAATAAAACACTGGAACAAATTATGAATATAGTAGTAGAATAATACGTACAAGACAAGAAGAAAGAAGAAATTGAAAACATTATGGGGAAGTAAAGTTTTCGGAACAAAAAAAAAATTGTTTGAAAAAGTGATTGCTGTACATCAGGTAAAGTACTAGGGCAAGTGAAAATTAATATCTGCTGCAGGACCAGATGGAATAGGATATGAAATGTATAAATATTTAATGCAGGAACAAAAAGAATATTTCTTAAAGATTTTGAATGAATGCTTAAATGAAGGGTTTGCCTACAAAGAAGTATGCAGTGGAATACTTAAATTTATGTAGAGGAAAAAAAAAAGTATAATGAAACAATGATTATAAGATATATATGAAAATACAGAAGCAATTTGAAATGAATATGAAAAGTGTTTTATAGGCAGTATATAATATAAAAGGGAAGGGATGTTGATGTATTAATGATAGAGGGATTGTGGATGATATAAACAGAAGAGGAAAAAGCTATATTAATAAGGCATTTGATACAATTGAACATATTTTATGGGAAATTAAAATATAAGTGAGAAAATCAGGAAATTACATATGTCTCTGTGTAGAAATAAAGTAAAAATTGTAGTAAATGGTTGGCTAAGTGAAAAAGTACTTATGAGGAGATGTGTAAGACAGGGATGTCCAATTAGTTGTACTGTCTTTGCTTTAATTATGAATGTGGTTGTATGGGAAGTAAATTATGAAATGCAGGAAGTGAAGTATGTAATGTCTGAGGGGTTAAGAATTCTGGGTTTTGCTAAATTACGGAGATGATGATATAGCAATTGCAAAGAAAAGGTAGATATGGATAAAATAAATATTTTATTTAAAAGAATGCTAAGCGATAGGGGTGAGCTTAAAGAGAAAAGTACAGGATTAGGAGATGTGGCTAAGATAGGCGAAATATATTTTACAATGAAAGAAATCTCTGTTTTAGGTATAATATTTTGAACAAGAATGAAAGTAGAATTCAGTAAGGAAAAATAAGTAAGTTAAAATTTTTTTTCTGGAAAACACGCAATTCATTTTAGGGAAATTAATTTGATAAATTCAGTTTTAATGGGGAAAATAGCATATTTAGCAAGTATATTTGCATTGTCAATTATATTTGAAAATGAATTACTGCAGATATATATAGTTTTTTATTTATATGGGGTTCTAGACTGAATCCAATAAAAATGGTAATTTTGTATGTAAATAAAGAAGGAGATGGTTTAGGGTTAATTAACCCAGTAGTATATGTTGCTTCTCTAAATTTATATAGAATAAAAGAGAAAAAGAAGGTAGGAATGAAAAATGAATCGTTAACAGGAAATATATTAATGTGGAAAATAAAAAAAATGTAGAAATTGAAAAGGATGGTAAACATATACTATAAGAATATAATGATACAATATTATTTTGTCAAACCATGGGATAAAGTAGCAGAAGGTAAAATTAAAGGTATAAAAGTAAGGAACAAGTGATGTAATAAAAAAATAGAACGCCAAGATTTTTTTTGTGGAGACTGGTAATGCATTAACAGTGAGAGGAAATAAGCCACATAAAAAGAAAAATGAAAGAGTATGTCTTGATTATGGTCAGGAGGAAACTACTGGACATATGCTTTTAAAATGTAAAAATTAGTGAAATTATGGGAAAAAGTTATGTAAGGAAAATTTCTCTGAAGACTTAAAGTTGAGATAAATATGGTCATGATTATATATAGATATGATGAGTAGAAGTAAACAATATGTCAAATAGATTGTTTTTTGTTATATGGATTATATAAAATGAAAGATTAAATTAATTTCTGTTGAAAATGGGTTTTGGCAGTGATGCTGAATAAAATCAGATGGTGGTTGTTAAAGAAGAAATGGAGGTACAGTAAGGATAAAACATTGACATAAAACAAAACATGGATGTATAGTAAATAAAAAAAGGGGGAATGGAGAATTATAGTTTTGTAAATATGCAAAATTTGTAAACACCTTCTTAGTATGAATAGAGGAGGTGCTGAGGGATTATTTTGCATCTACTTGAGTTACCACCAACTCGAGCAGACTTGTGCCTCTGGTTAGCTTCTCATTTGAATGATGGTGTAGTCTGGATTGTTTTACCTGTATCTACTTACAAAAAGTAAATAGCATGACTCATTATCTTGACCTGTCACTAACTGATGCATCTTTGGATGTTCTTAGTGTTTCACTGTTGCAGTCCTGACTTGTGGGATTTCCTGCCATGAAAGCCCTTTGCTGGCCTGATTACCTGAGTAAAAACCTCCCTCTGACTTAGGCTGGCGGATGTCCTATCTTATGTCAGTACGCTTGGATATACAGGGAGCCAGCTGATGGCATGTCATCAGTCTTTTCTTGCAGTCAAGAGTCTGAAGCAGTGTTTCAGTATGTCATTTGGTTTGCATCGGAGAGAGAAGTCTAAGTACCCCATTTGGGAACTTTTTTTCTTTCTTGCTTTAACCCCTGTCATTTAAGGTTAGCAGTTGATGTTCTTTGTGTTTCACAGTTGCAGTCATCACACTTGGGTTATCTGCCTGCAGGTAGCCCTCAGACAGCCCGAATACCATAATCTTAGGATTTCTGCATCAGATGCTGTCGCTTCTTCCATGTCGTCAGGGGTATAAAACAGGCAACCAACGCATTACATCAGTCTTTCTTGCTGAGGAGTAGCCCGAAGCAGAAGCAATTTGCAAGTGCCGGTCAGCTGCTACCCGAAATTTTCATTTTCAAGTTTGTAATCCTGAAGTCTACTAAAGCTAAGTACCCCGCTGGGGATCCTTTTTTCTTACTCTAACCGATGTCAGAAAAAGTTAACAATTGTCTTGCCTGTGGAAAGCAAATACCTCACAGAGATTTTTATTCTTACTGCATCACCTGTTTAGGCCCAGACCACGACGTCCCTCACTGTCAGTTTTGTGCCTTGTTTACAGCCCAAACCATTCGTCGTCAGGCTATATTTGACGCTAAATTATTTCGCTCTCGTTCTCCGTATCCTGAAATGGCGTCAATAAAGCCATCTGACTACTGATCTTCCGAAAAAACGTAAAGATAAAGATAGAGACGGACCGCATAGGTCCAAAACTGCAGATGACGCTTCCGTTAAGCTAGTCGCCAGTCCGCGGTACTCGGTGAGGCACCTTTGCAGCCCCTGATGCCCGCTTCTACAAATTCGCAGGCTTCTACTGAGACCCATTTTGGAGTCCCAGTATGCCGCGAGATGCTTCTTTGACTATGGAACCTGCGGATGTCTCTACCTTGGATGGGTCCAGAGCCGCTGTGCAGGCACCGGCTTCTGAGGGTGTATTCCAGCCTACCAATGTTGGAATTAAACCACCTTCATTTTTAGCTAAAACTACCAAGTTTCTGAGGCACAGAGTATGCACTTTGCCTAGAAAACCACCGACCAAAGCGCATGCTCAAGCTCCCATGCCACAAAAACAAATGCTTAGAATGGCTGAAGACCTTATTACCCTAATTAGGGGAAGCCACCCTTCCCCTGCTGAGAGAAAAATAATTGAGTTTCATTCTGATGCTGCAGACCAGGAGTCTGATAACTCTGACCCTTCTGATTATCAGGACATGCCCTTATCAACCTATGAGGATTCAAATGCAGAGGAATCCATTCCCTCTGACTCCCATCCAGAGGATTTTTCTTTTGGTGAAACCTTGCATACTTTGAGAGCATTACTCCAGATAGATTACCCCCGGCCCCTAGGAAACCTGACAGGTACTGCAGAGTACCTGATTCCCCCAAATTTCTCTTCAAGAATGTTACTGCGGATCCAGAGACCATTTCCCAGGGACCTAAAGGTATTAAGGCTACTGCAGCCAAAAATCCTACCCCTGCAGACAGGGATTCCAGAGCTTTAGACAGATGGAGTAAGAAGGTATATACCTTTGCAACTCTTGCCATAAGGGCATTGAATTGCCAGTTGCACATGTTGAAGTACCAGCAGCATATTATGGAACTAATTAAACAAAAAATGGTGTTAACTCCCAGGTTGTGCAGAAAATAAAGATTTACAAGAGCTAATGCATTCTGCAAACTAAGTTAGTAAGCATACTTTGCAGTGTGGCTTTGATGACCTAGAAGCATCTTGCAGGGCTGCATTCACTGGGTCTGTACTGAGAAGGCATGCTTGGCTGAAGGAACAACCCTTGCCAGATCTTGTCAAATCCAAATTACTAGACGCTCCTTTAAATTTGTTTATTTGTCACCAAAGCAGACGAGGTTCTTAAAAAGATGGAAGAAAAAGCTAAATCTATGCAAACTGTTAAAGAATTCTTACAAGTGCAACCACCTAGATTCAGTAGGCATTGGCCTTTTAAAACTGGTCCTTTCCAGTCCCTTCAGCCTTCTCAGACCAAACCCAGGGGAAACAGGCCATCCAGTCTCAGGGTATGCAGAGATCTAAACAGTGGAGTGCCCCCACCTCAAAAACAGGGAGTGGCAAGCCGCCCCCTTATGGAAAAAGTTCACAATGACTTTTCAATTATCCTTCCCAGCCTTACCCAATTACTTGTGCCCCTAGGAGGAAAACTTAACATTCATGCAAAAAACTGGATGTCTATTACTCAGGACAGATGAGTCTTAAGCATCGTATCCCAGGGGTACAGATTCTACTAACATACACTGCCAAAACCAAGTGTGTTTCCTGACCTTCCGCCAAACCAGTGGGCAGAGGCTCAAAAGCATGTACTTTCCCTGCTCAAAATCAGAGCTATTCAACCTGTTCCAGTAGAACAAAGGGGGCAGGGATGTTCTTCGTGTTTCACTGTTGCAGTCATTACATTTGGGTTATCTGCTTGCAGGTAGCCCTCAGTCGGCCTGATTAACAAAGTCTTGGGTCCTGCATTGGTTGCTGTCCCTTCTTCTATGACGTCAGGTCGTCGGGGGTATAAAACATGCAGCCGACGCCATTACATCAGTCTTTCTTACCATGCGGTGCCTGAAGCAGAAACAGTTCGCAAGTGCCAGTCGGCTAACTCCTGAAATTTTCGTTTTCGAGTTTCAGAACTGAAGTCTTAAACTTAAAAGCTGAGTACCCCGTTGGGGAAACTTTTTCTTGCTCCTTACCGATGTCAGTAAAAGTTAATAATTGCATTACTTGTGGAAAGCAAATACCTCATAAAGATTTTCATTCGTACTTTATTCCTTGCCTAGGCCCTGACCATGACGTACCTTGCTGTCCGTTTTGTACCTTATTCAATCAGCGCACTATCTGTCGTCGGTATATTTTCGCCTCTAAATATTTCAGTTCTCTGTTTAATTATCCAGAAATGTTGTCTGTTAGCCATCTCACTACTGGGATTCTGAAAAAACGCAAAGATAGACAGAGACAGGCTGACGAGGTCCAAAACTGCCGACAACCATTCTCCTAAGCCAGTTCGCCGGAACTCAGTAAGGCACTTTCGCAGCCCCTGACACCTGCCACTTCTGATTCGCAGGCCTCTCCTGAGACCCATTTGGAGTCCGGTATGCCACGAGATGCTTCAACTATGGAACCCGCTGATGTCTCTACCTTGGATGGGTCCGGAGCAGCTGTGCAGGCACCGGCTTCTGAGGGTGTATTCAGGCCTACGGACTTGCATATTAAACAGACGCCTCCTTCTTTACTTAGGCCTAAATCTCAAACCATTCCAAAAAAAACGACGCCCAGGCCACATGATCAGGCCTCTGTGTCTAAAAAACAAATAAGAATGGCTAAAGATCTAATAACTCTAATCAGGGGCAGCCAACCCCCCCCCCCTTCCAAGAGACCTAAGACTGAAGTTGATTATGAATCTTCTGACCAGGATTCTGTTTTTTCTGATTCTTCTGATGATCTGGATTTGCACTTAACTACTTATGAAATTTCTGATACAGAGGACTCCATTCCCTCTGCTTTCCCCTCTTGAGGATTTTTCTTTTGGGGAAACCTTACATACTCTAAGGGAGCATTTCCACTGGGAAAGCCAGGATTTTTCCGATTTAAAAAAAGAGGTTTAGGGATTTCCTTCTCCTACCTCAGCATAGGCCTTTAGCTATTTCTCTTGTACTCTAGGCATTGTTGATGCTTTTTCGGAATGTAGTTTGGCCCCTGATTCCTTGCCTCCTGCTCCCAGAAAACTTGACAGATACTACAGGGTCCGTGAGTCCCACAAGTTCCTTTTTAAAAATCCTATTGCAGATCCAGAGACTATTTCACAGGGACACAAGGGCATTAAGGCTTCTACTGCTAAAAATCCTACCCCCTTCTGATAGATACTCCAGGGTGCTGGATAGATGGGGTAAGAAGGATTACACTTCTGCAACCTTGGCCATTAGGGCTTTAAACTGCCAGTTTATTATGTTAAAGTATCAGCAACATGTTATTGGATTCCTTAAACAGAAAATTATATTAATTCCTGACTGTGTGGAAAATAAAGAATTACAGGATTTAATGCATTCTGCTGAACAAGTTGGAAAACATACTTTGCAATGTGGTTTTGATTCATTTGAGGCCTCTTGCACGGCTGCTGTTACTGGGTCTGTGCTTAGAAGGCATGCTTGGCTTAAGGAGCAATCTTTGCCTGATCATGTTAAAGCTAAATTGTTGGATGCTCCCTTAAATCAGGACCGCCTGTTTGGCAACAAGGCTGAGGATGTTCTTAAAAAGATGGAAGATAAAGCTAAAGCTATGCAAACTGTTAAAGATTTTTTACAAGTTCAGCCTCCTAGATTTAGTAGGCATTGGCCCTCTAAGAATTGGTCCTTTCCAGCCCCTTCCAGGTCTTCTCAAGCTAAACCCAGACACAGCAAAAAACCCAGGTTTCAGTCCCAGGGGACACACAGAACTAAGCAGTGGGGGGCCTCCACTTCCAAATCTGGGAATAATAAGACTCCCCCTATGGAAAACTGTCTCAATGACTTTTAAAATTTCCAAGCACTTATCAACTGACTGCCCCTTTGGGGGGAAGATTGCTCTTCATGCAAAGAATTGGGAACTATTACCCAGGACAAATGGGTTTTCAATAGTGTCCCAGGGATACAGATTTCACTTCCACATGTTGCCAACACCAAGCGAGTGGCTGGACCTACCCCCAAATCAGTGGGCAGAGGCCCAAAAACAAGTACTTTCTCTCTTAAGCATTGAGGGGGGGGGCTATTCGACTGGTACCAGAAGAGGAAAAGGGACAAGGTTTCTACTCAAGACTTTTCCTGGTACCCAGAAAAAGACAATTCATGGCGTTCTATCTACTCTAAACACCTTTTTGGAGATTCCAAAATTCAAGATGCTGACTCTTCACCAATTACTTCCTATACTAGGCAAAGATGCCTGGTTGACAACACTAGATTTAAAAGAAGCATACCTGCACATCCCAATCAGGGAATCTTGCATAAGATACCTACACTTCAAAGCAGGCTATACGCACGATCAGTTCTCTGCACTGCCCTTTGGCTTATCTACTTCACCCAGGGTATTCACAAAGTGCCTAGCTCCAGTTATTGCATTTTGCAGACAAAGAAATATTCAAATATACCTATACCTGGACAATTGTCTAATTCAGGCAGAAAGCCAGGACATACTTTTGAATCATCTGGCCTTTGTACAAAGGGTTCTAACTTGTCTGGGGTACACCATAAACGAAAAGAAGTCACACCTGGTACCCTGTCAACAAGTTATATTCCTGGAGCAAGCTTGAATACAACTTCCCAGATGGCTTACCTCATGCCAGAGAAACAAATTCATTTGACAGCCTACTTCAAACAAGTGGCCACAAAAACCTGTTATCTGCAAGACAAATACTGCAAGCCTTGGGATTCATGGCCTCCTGCATTCTTCTAATTCCATATGCAAGACTGCATATGAGGAAACTACAGTGGTATCTAAAAAGCCTATGGTGTCAACATTCTCAGGATCTAGAAGCAATGATTCCTATCATACCTTGCGTACCCCTAGAGTTCCTTTGGTGAGCAGAAGCCTGCCACCAAAACAAGGGACTACCTTTCACACCACCCCCTGCCGCCCAAACCATAACAACAGACGCATCAGACTATGCATGGGGGGCTCATCTGGCAGGAAAGTGCATTCAGGGCAAATGGAACCCAAGTCAAATGCACCTGCATATCAGTCAAAAAAGAAATGTTAGCTGTGCTGAATGCTCTGACAGCCTTCAAGGACCACATTCTTCCAGGACAACTAATGGTAAAGACAGACAAACACCACTGTTATGTGGTACATAAACAAGCAGGGGTGTACACATTCTTACCCCCTCTGCAGACTAGCCATGGCATTGTGGAACACAGCCTTGACCTACCAAGTGCACCTACAAGCTCAATTCCTGCCAGGAAAATTAAATACACTGGCAAACGGACTAAGCAAAAACCTCATGGACCCACACGAGTGGAAACTGGAACCAAGGATTTTCAACATGTTGACAAGCAAATGGGGGTGCCCAGATATAGACCTGGTTTGCCTCTCCCCAAAACTACCAATTCGTCAAATTTTGCAGAAGGACACCCCACAAACAAGCCTGGAAAGTGGATGCTCTGTCCTTCAGCTGGAAAAACCTATCAGCCTATGCCTTCCCCCCCCTCTGCCTCTGCTCTCCAAAGTACTACTAAAAATCTAACAGGACAAACCAAGGATGATTTTGATTGCCCCAGACTGGCCGCGCCAACACTGGTACCCCCTCCTGCGCAGTGTCACGGTTATCCCCATGGCACCTGCCTCAGACTCCTTCCTTGTTGTCTCAGCAGGAGAACCAGATTCTGCACCCTCAGCTTCTAACACTGAACCTTGCAGCCTGGCTAATTACATAATCTCTCCTTTACCATCCCTCAGTAAACCTGTGATGGATATCATTTTAGAGGCAAGGAGGCCTAGTGCTAGAAAATCTTATACTGAAAAATGGAAAAGATTCTGTGCCTGGAACCATTCTCAAGGGATGAGCACAGCAGCACCCAATTTACGTCAGATTTTACAATACTTAACTGAGATGCTTCACAAGGGCCTTTTTCCTCCATTAAAATCCACGCCTCAGCCATTTCAGCTCATTATAACACAGAACCTCCCCTTTTCTCTCATCCACTGCTCAAGCAGTTCCTCAGAGGGACCAAAAATTTGAGGTCACCCAGGAGATCTCCAACCCCAGCCTGGGACTTTAACTTTGTTTTGGAGAAACTCACTCTACCTCCTTTCGAGCCAGCTGCTACTGCAGACTTAAAATTTCTTTCTTGGAAAACAGCTTTCCTTTTAGCAATCACTTCAGCTAGAAGGGTATCTGAATTACAGGCCCTTATGGCAGTGGAGCCTTTCATCATCTTTCATGCGGACAGGGTGTCCCTCAGAACCAGTCCATCCTTCAAGCCCAAGATGGTATCCAGTGTGGCTGTTAATCAGTCCATTCATTTGCCAACCTTCTTTTCCAATCCACAGAACAAAGGGGAACAGATACTGCATTCCTTAGATGTGCACAGACAACTTAGATTCTACTTGGACAGGACTAAACCTCAAAGGAAATCTGAACAACTGCTGGTGACATTTGCTGCAGGGGCAGTGGGGAAGGCTATTTCAAAGCAAACCATTTCTAAATGGATAGGCCATTGCATTAATTTCTGCTATAAGCACCATGGAAAACCTATCCCCCAGGGGATCAGACCTCTCTCCACCTGGGCTGCATCTACCTCTACAGCCTTTCTCGGAGGCATCCCTACCAGGGACATCCTAGAAGCTGCTACCTGGAGTTCTGTGCATACTTTCACCAAGCATTATCATTTGCCAATTTTCTCTAAATCCAGAGCTGGCTTTGCCACTGCAGTCTTGCAGGGCCTTATAGCTGGTCCTAATGCTATCTAAATTCCTCCTCCCAACCATAGCTTTGGGAATCTACCCAAATGTAATGACTGCAACAGTGAAACATGAAGAACATAGTACATTTGTGTACACTTACCATAAATGTAGATGTTTGAGTGTATTTACTGTTGCAGTCCTGGTTACCCTCCCTCCAGCCCCCTAACTTCTTTTTGGCTATACCTCTACTTTCCTTTACTATGCTTAAAAGCCTTTTTGGTACATTTGCTTTGTTGTTGGAGGTATATCATTGTACTTCATATTTAATTCCTTCCCATTAGGGGTCACCTGTCATCTGGGGCAAGAAATACTGATGTAATGGCATTGGCTGCATGTTTTATACCCCTGACGACCTGACATCATGGAAGAAGGATCCATACACAAAGCAGGTGCCCGTGGAACCCTTGCACGGCAAAACAGGCAAAGTCCAAAAAAACATACAAGCCAGCAAGTGTTGGCAAGTGCCAAATACGAAAATATTTATTAACATAAGAAGGACCAATCCCCCTATGAATCTGATGTAACAAAAACAATCAAACCGGTTTCGGCTCCACAGAGCCTTCTTCAGTGAAATTCAAATAGTAAAAAGATAAAGTATCAGTACAAATACATTTATATAGTAGAACCTCACATAAGGACCAATCAACAAGCTTCATTCAGAATTGGTCATTAAGACCAGGTGGGAACAAAGCTCCAAGTTTTATAATCCATTTTCTCTCCTTGGAGTAAAGTAATTCATGCCAATAATGTTTATCTTTACATCTGCCCTTAATGCAGTCAATAGTAACAAATTTAAAAGAAGCTGATGCATGTTTTAAACTATGTTTATATAATGCATTACTAATGCGTTTGTTCTTAATATCACTCAAATGTTCACAAATTCTGAGACGAAAAGCCCTAGAGGTCTGTCCAACATAGAAAGCAGAACAAGTGCAGGTCACCAAATAGATGACCCACTCAGTGTTGCAGTTGGCCCAAAATTTAATATCAAAGACCTCAGAGGTGTTTCTGCTACTAAATTCCCTAGTGTGTGAAACACGAGTACAAAATGAACAATGTCCACATGGAATGCACCCTACAATAGGTTTGCCTGTAAGAGACAACTGGGTGGAAGCAAAATAATCAAGACCAACCCTCTTGTAATGACTAAATTTGGAACCAATAGTCTGTCCCCTTCTAAATGAAAAAGAACATATGTCTTGAAGAAAAGAGTTCAATTTCTGATCCGCCTTAAGCACATTCCAATGTCTGTGTATAATATTCTTAAAGCCCTGTGTATTTCGTCCATAGGTGGTAACCGGACGTAGGGGTAGACATGGAAGAAGGGACAGCAACCGACGCAGGACCCAAGACTTTGGTAATCAGGCCGACTGAGGGTTACCGGCAAGCAGATTACCCAAATGAAATGACTGCAACAGTGAATACACTCGAACATCTACATTTATGGTAAGTGTACACAAATGTACTTTACTACTCCAGACTTTTCCTGGTGCCCAGAAAATGGGGCTCTTGGCGCCCAATCCTGGATCTGTCCACTCTCAACACCTTTCTGGTGGTCCCAAAATTCAAGCTGCTTTCCCTGCAACAGCTTCTCCTCGTGCTAGCCAAGGATGCCTGGTTAGTCACTCTAGACTTAAAAGAAGCTTATCTGCACATCCCCATAAGGGAGTCTTACAGAAAATATCTATGCTTCAAGGCAGGCTCTATGCACTATCAGTTCTCTGCACTTCCCTTTGCCTTATCTACTGTGCCAAGAGTATTCACAAAGTGCCTGGCTCCAGCCATTGCATTCTGCAGGCAGAGAAATATCCAAATTTTCCCATACTTGGACGACTACCCAATTCAGGCAGGTAGTCGGGAGTTGCTACTTCAGCACCTGACATTTGTAAAAATCCTTCTAACTTCATTGGGGTACACAATCAACGAAAAGGAATCACAACTGGTGTCCAGTCAAAAGATTGTATTCCTGGGAGGAGGTTTGGATAGAACTTCCCAGATGGCTTTTCTCAATTCAGCAAAAGAGGTCTATCTGACAAACTACTTCAAACAAATGGCCACCAGAACCCAGCTGTCTGCAAGAAAAATACTGCAAGCCCTAAGGTTCATGGCCTCCTGTATTCTACTAATTCCATATGCAAGACTGCATATAAGGAAACTTCAGTGGTACTTGGTCTTTGGTGCCAGCATTCTCAGGACCTGGAAGCAGTCATTCCAATCATACCTTGTCTAAGGGCAGAGTTCCTTTGGTGAGCAGAAGCATGCAACCACAACAAGGGACTGCTTTTCACTCAACCCCTCACCGCCCAAACCCTGACAACAGATGCATCAGGCTATGCATGGGGAGCTCAAATGGCAGGCAAATACATTCAGGGCCACTAAACCTAGCCCAGATTCTCCTGCACATCAATCATAAAGAGATGCTAGCTGTACAGAATGCTTTGACAGCCTTCAAATACGTAATCCTTCTAGGGCAACTGCTTATAAAATCGGACAACACCACAGTTATGCGGTGCATAAACAAGCAGGGGGGGGACCCATTCTTACCCACTCTGCAGGTTAGCCATGGCCCTGTGGAACACAGCCTTGAGCAACCAAGTGCAACTACTAGCTCAATTCCTGCCAGTCAAATAAAATTCACTGGCATATGACTTAAGCAGAAATCTCCTAGACCCATACGAATGGAAATTGGAGCCCAGCACCTTCAACCTTCTGATCCAGAGGTGGACCTATTTGCCTCCCCCGAAAACCAGCAGTTGAGCAAATTCTGCACCAGGAACCCCCACAGCAGAGCCTGGAAGGTGGATACCCTATCCTTTCAATGGGAAAACCTCTCAATTTATACCTTTCCCCCTCTGCCCCTCCTCTCAAAAGTACTACTCAAGATAAAACAGGACAGACCAGGGGCAATTCTTATTTCCCCAGACTGGCCACGCCAGCACTGGTACCCACTCTTGCACAGTCTAACTACAGTGCCGCTTTGGCACCTTCACCAGACTCCTAGCCTGCTGTCTCAGCAGCAGGGACAGATTTTGCATCCACAATTGCAATCCCTAAACCTTGCAGCCTGGCTTATCCCTTGAATACACCACCAGCAACCCTCAGCAAACAGGTGCTGGATGTCATTCTTGAAGCCAGAAAGCCTAGTACTATGAAATCCTATGCTGAAAAGTGAAAAAGATATTGTTCTTGGAATCAGTCTCAGGGGAAGGACAGAGCAGCACCCTCCTTATTTCTAATCCTGAATTACCTTGCAGAGCTACTCCACAGAGGCCTATCCTTCTCCTCCATTAAGATTCATGCCTCTGCCATCTCAGCTCATCATAATACTGAGCCACCTCTATTTTCCCACCCTCTCATCAAACAGTTCCTGAGAGGGGCTAATAACTTAAGGCCCCTTAGGAGAGCACCCACCCCTGCCTGGGACCTTAACTTTTTACTGGAAAAGCTCACGCTACCCCCTTTGAGCCTGCAGCTTCAGCAGAGTTAAAATTCCTTTCTTGGAAAACAGCCTTGCTTCTGGCCTTCACTTCAGCTAGGAGAGTGTTCGAGCTACAAGCACTCATGGTTGTGGAACCCTTCATCATTTTTCATGCTGACATGGTCTCTCTCAGGACTAACCCAACTTTCATGCCTAAAGTAGTGTCCATTGTGGGTCTCAACCAATCTGTTTATTTGGCCACCTTTTTCCCTAAACCTCAAAATAAGGAGGAAAGGATCCTGCACTCTTTAGGTGTGCACAGACACCTCAGATTTTACCTGGATAGGTCTAAGTCCTTTAGGAAATCTAACCAGTTACTAGTCAGATTTTCAGCAGGGGCAGAGGGTAGGGCCATATCAAAACAAACCATTTCCAAATGGATGGCACACTGTATCCATTTCTGTTACAAACACCACGGGAAACCACCCCCACAGGGGGTCAGAACACATTCCACTAGGGCAACTTCCACCACTGCAGCTTTTCTCAGAGGGGTCCCTACCAGGGACATCCTGGAGGCTGCAACATGGAGTTCTGTTCATACCCTCACCAAGCATTACCACCTGCCTGTCTTTTCCAAATCCAGGGCAGGCTTTGCAACCGCAGTCCTGCAGGGCATTCTTGCCAGCCCCAACTCTTCTTGACTGCCTCCACCTGTTTCTTCAGCTTTGGGAATCAACCCAAGTGTGATGACTGCAACAGTGAAACACGAAGAACATAGTACAGATGTTCATCGTGCATACAGCTGCAGTAATAACATATGGGTTCTCTACCGTCAGGTGGTCCCTTGGTCGGCCGAATTCCAAAGTCTAGGTCCGGCGTCGGTTGTTGTCGCTTCCTTTCCTGACGTCAGCGAGGCAGGAGTATACAAGACACAGCCGACGCCATTTTCTTCAGTCTTTTTTGCCGCACGGTGCCCGAAGCAGAAGCAGTTCGCAAGTGCCGGTCGGCCAGCTCCTGAATTTATGAAAAATTTGGAAACCGAAGTCTTCATTAAAGCTAAGTACCCCATTGGGGAAACTTTTCTTGCCTCAGACTGATGTCAGAAAAACTTAACAATTGTATTTCTTGTGGGAAGCAAATACCGCATAAGGATTTCCATTCCCTTTGCATACCTTGTTTAGGCCCAGACCATGACGTCTCGGGCTGCCGCTTTTGTACTACTTTCAATAAACGCACTATCAAGCGTCGGGCGGAGTTCGCCCAACATTTATTTGGTACAGCATTTGATTATAAAATGTCGTCGGAGACTCCGACTACAGTTTTGTCCAAAAAACGCAAGGGCAAGGACCGACATGCGAGGTCCGCGGTCTCCACCAATACCACGCCAAAACCGGTTACACGTGGTCCGGTTCTCAGCGAGACGCTTATGCAGTCCCTGACTACAGACGACACTTCTTTGGCGGGGTCTTCTGTACCCGAGACCGCACGCACCTCGGCCCATACCCAGACTACAACCACCGAAGCCACTGTGAGCGTTGAGTCTCCTAATGTGGACAGGTCCACTCCCACCCATGGTGTCTTTAGACCCTCATCTTCATTTTCCATTAAGGCCTTTACTAAATCCAAATCAGCCAGGCATCCCAAGAGGCCTGTTGCACAGGGCCCATCCACAGGCCCCATGCCTAAAAAACAGATGCTTAAAATGGCTGAGGATTTAATTACTCTTATCAGGGGCTCCCAACCCCCTCCTGACAAGAGGCCCAGAGTGGAGGAAGATTCTCCCTCTTCTGATCAGGGCTCCATTATTTCAGAACACTCTGATGTAGAGGAACAAACTCTTACTCCCCTTTTGAAGATTCTGATGCAGAGCAATCCATTCTTTCTGTATCTCCTCCTGAGGATTATTCTTTTGGGGAAACCTTGTACACTTTGAGGGAACACTTCCATTGGGAAGGCCAAGACTTTTCTGATTCCAAGAAAAGACTGAGGGAATTTATTTTGTTGCCTCAACACAGACCTCTGGCGATACCTCCTGTCTTGGATGTACTTGATGATGTTTATTCGGAGGCTTGCCTTAACCCGGATTCTCTGCCTCCTGCCCCAGTCAAGCCTGATAGGTACTACAGAGTTCCTAACTCTCACCAATTTCTTTTCAAAAGCCATAATGCTGACCCTGAAACCATTTCTCAAGGGCCCAAGGGAATGAAGGCCTCTACTGCTAAGAATCCACTACCTTCCGAAAGAGAGTCAAGATCCTTAGAAAGGTGGGGGATAAAGGTATATACCTCGGCCACCCTAGCCATAAGGGCATTAAATTGTCAGTTTGATATGCTTAAATATCATCAGTTTCTGTTATCACAATTAAGAAATAAAATGTCTCAACCTGAACAACCAGATTTGAAGGAGTTGCAGGATATGATGCATAGTGCAGAACAAGTGGGTAAACACACTTTACAATGTGGTTATGATGCCCTAGAGGCCTCAAGTAGAGCTGCTGTTACAGGATCAGTCATTCGTAGGCATGCATGGCTTAGGGAACAAATCTTGCCTGATCATGTGAAAGCTAAATTACTAGATGCTCCTTTACAAAAGGATGTGCTATTTGGTACTGATGCTGAGGAGATACTACGGAAAATGGAAGAAAAAGCCAAATCTATGCAAACTGTCAAAGCTTTTCTACAGGTTCAACCACCACGTTTTAGCAGAAATTGGCCTTCTAAAAACTGGTCCTTTCCAGCCACGGACAGGCCCCAAAGAGGTAGACATAGGCGCACAAGGGGCAGAGGGCAATCACAAGGATCATATAGAGGCAGGCAATGGCAAACTCCAGCACCAAGAGGTGGCGAAAACAATGAACAGCAATACAGGAAAGAAACCCAATGACTTCCTCCTTTCCATGCCAAGCAAGTCTCAGCTGGCAGCACCCTTGGGAGGAAAGCTGGCATTATTTACAAGAAATTGGCATATGGTCACAACAGACAAATGGATCCTGGACGTTATAAACAGAGGCTACAGATTTCATTTTCACACTCTCCCAAAAAATGAGAGGCATGCCAAACCTGCCACACAATCAAAGGGCAGAGGCACTACTACAAATTTCAAAGCTCATAGACATGAAAGCTATTCAAGAGGTACCTACTCACGAACAAGGTCAAGGTTTTTATTCCAGGCTATTTCTGGTACCAAGGAAAGGAACCGACTGGAGACCCATTTTGGACTTATCCATCCTAAACACATTCTTACTCGTACCAAAATTCAAGATGCTCACATTACAGCAGCTTCTTCCCATGCTGGGCAAGGGGTTTTGGCTGGTAACATTGGACCTCAAGGAGGCATACCTGCATCTCCGTATCAGACAAAGCTGCAGAAGATACCTCAGATTTCTTGCAGGTTCAATCCACTATCAACTCTCTGCATTGCCCTTTGGCTTATGTACTGTGCCCAGAGTATTCACGAAATGCCTGGCATCAGTAATTGCCTACTGCAGACTTCAAGGGATACAAATTTACCCTTATTTGGACGACTGCCTGATCCAAGCGGACAGCAAGCGCATATTTTTGGAACATCTGGCTTATGCAACACGGTTACTGAATGCTCTGGGATACACAATCAACAAAGAGAAATCCAGGATAACACCAGCTCAGAAAATAACTTTCCTGGGTGCCAACTTGGATACAAACACCCAGATGGCCTATCTTACGCCAGAAAAGCAGAGGCAACTAACTCAGTACTTCAAAATGCTAGCAAATTGTACCAGGCTTACTGCAAGGAAAATCCTGCAGGCTCTGGGCTTCATGGCATCTTGCATTCTTTTAATCCCATGTGCAAAGTTGCATATGAGGAAACTTCAATGGTACCTAAAAAATCTATGGTCTCAACACAGCCACAGTTTGGAAACAATAATACCAATAATTCCATGTTTGCAAAAGGAATTTCTATGGTGGGCTCAAGCATGTCAAACAAACACAGGTCTCCCATTCTGCAAGCCTCAAGCAAATCAAGTCATCACAACAGACGCCTCAGATTACACCTAGGGGGCGCACATGACAGACAGGTGCATTCAGGGCAAATGGTCCTAAAAGGAAAAGCACCTTCACATCAATCAAAAAGAAATGATAGCAGTGATAAATGCAGTTACAGCTTTCAAGGATCTCCTGCATCCAGGATAATTATTGATAAGAACAGACAACACCACAGTTATGTGGTACATAAACAAACAAGGAATGGCAAATCAAACTTCAAGCACAGTACTTGCCAGGTTTGGAAAACACGCTGGCAGACAATCTAAGCAGAAATATGACAGATCCACATGAATGGAAGTTGCATCCTCAAGTGTTTACAAAGATAATCCAAGCGTGGGGGAGGCCAGACATAGATCTCTTCGCCTCCCACAGGAATCATCAATTGGAAAAGTTTTGTTCAAGGACCTTTCATCCAAAGGCCTGGAGAGTGGACGCCCTTTCATTCAGTTGGACAGCATGGACAGTTTACGCTTTCCCACCTCTGCCTCTTCTGCCCAAGGTGCTCTTGAAAGCAAGAGCAGACAGACCAAAGATGATACTGATTGCTCCAGACTGGCCAAGACAACACTGGTACCCACTCCTGAGGAGCCTAACACATACTCCTCCCTGGTCCCTACCTCTAATGCCTCTTCTGCTGACTCAGCACAACTACAAAACTCTTCACAGTCAGCTGAAAACACTCAATCTCGCTGCATGGAAAATTCCTTAACACCTCAACAGACCTTACTCTCCAAAGAGGTACAGGATGTCATTTTGGAGGCCAGAAGGCCATCTACTAGAAAGGCTTACTCAGCAAAATGGAAACGGTTTTGCTCTTGGAATGAGAAGAAAGGCCAGGATCCTACAAAACTAAATTTGCCTCGGGTATTACAGTATCTAGCTGAGCTGCTGAACAGTGGACTCTCATTTTCCTCCATAAAAATCCATGCCTCAGCCATTTCTGCAGAATTCAACACAGATCCACCCTTATTCTCTCACCCACTCTTAAGACAGTTCCTCAGAGGGGCTAAGAATATAAGACCACCAAGGAAACAACCAGTACCAGCCTGGGATCTTAATTATATTCTAGAAAAATTAACATTGCCTCTCTTTGAACCAGCTGCCTCAACAGATTTGCAACATTTGTCCTGGAAAAGAGCCTTCCTTCTGGCCATTACCTCAGCTTGTAGGGTTTCGGAACTACAAGTCCTCATGGCTGTGCAGCCCTTTCTCATTTTCCATCAGGACAGGGTTTCCCTTCGAACCAACCCTTCGTTTATGCCTAAAGTGGTATCCAGGGTAGCTTTACATCAAGCCATACACTTGCCTACCTTTTACCCCAATCCTCAAAACAAAGGGGAAAGGCTGCTACACTCTTTAGACATCCATAGACAGCTACGTTATTACTTGGACAGAACAAAGCCTTTTAGGAAATCACAACAACTTTTTGTGTCCTATGCTGTAGGAGCTCAAGGGAAGCCAGTGACCAAACAGACAATTTCAAAATGGATAGGCCACTGCATACGGTTTTGTTACTCCTATCATGGAAAATCTGTCCCTACAGGCATCAGATCCCACTCCACCAGGGCCACAGCTACCTCTACAGCCTTCCTCAGAGGAGTTCCTACCAAAGATATTTTGGAGGCAGCCACTTGGACTTCTGTGCATACCTTCACAAGACACTTCCACCTGCCTTTATATTCCATAACTAGAGCAGGCTTTGCTACTGCTGTGTTGCAGGACATTCTGGCTCATCCCAGTTCTACCTAGTGCCTACCACCCTGTGCGTAGCTTTGGGATTCTACCCATATGTTATTACTGCAGCTGTATGCACGATAAACATAGTACAGTTTTGTACCTACCATAAATGTAGATGTTCGAGTGCTAATACAGCTGCAGTACAGATTTCCCTCCCTCCTTTCCCTCTTGGTAAAGGCTTAGGACCTAACCCCTCTTTATACAACCTGTTTGGGTTATCCTTCTATGGTATATTTGCTTGCAACTACTGTTTTTTGATTTCATTGCATTGCATGTATATAAATATAATTTATGTATTGTCTTCCTACTGGGGGCACCTGACATCTGGGGCAAGAAAGACTGAAGAAAATGGCGTCAGCTGTGTCTTCTATACTTCTGCCTCGCTGACGTCAGGAAAGGAAGCGACAACAACCGACGCCAGACCTAGACTTTGGAATTCGGCCGACCGAGGGACCGCCTGACGGCAGAGAACCTATATGTTATTACTGCAGCTGTATTAGCACTCGAACATCTACATTTATGGTAGGTACAAAACTGTACTTTGTGTGCACTTACCATAAATGTAGATGTTCGAGTGTATTCACTGTTGCAGTCCTGGATGTTCATCGTGCATACAGCTGCAGTCCTTACATATGGGTTCTCCTGCTGTCAGGCGGGTCCTCGGTCGGCCGAATTCCAAAGTCTAGGTCCGGCGTCGGTTGTTGTCACCTTCTTCCCTGACGTCAGTGCGACAGGGGTATATAAGACACGGCCGATGCCATTTTCTCCAGTCTTTGCCTGTGCCGAAGCAGAAGCAGTTCGCAAGTGCCGGTCAGCCAGCTCCTGAAATTACGAAAATTTGGAAACCGAAGTCTTCTTTAAAGCTAAGTACCCCGTTGGGGGAACTTTTCTTGCCTCAGACCCATGTCAGACAAAGTTAACAATTGTATTTCTTGTGGGAAGCAAGTACCGCATAAGGATTTCCATTCCCTCTGTATACCTTGTTTAGGCCCAGACCATGACGTCTCGGGCTGTCGCTTTTGTGCTACCTTTAATAAACGCACTATTAAGCGTCGGGCGGAGTTCGCCCAGCACTTTTTCGGTAAAGCTTTTAACTATAAAATGTCGTCGGAGACTCCAACTACCGTTTTGTCCAAAAAACGCAAGGACAAAGACCGACACGCGAGGCCCGCGGTCTCAACCGACACCAGGCCAAGACCGGCTACACGTGGTCCGGTTCTCAGTGAGGCGCCTACGCAGCCCTTGACTACCGGCGACGCTTTTCTGGCGGTGTCCTCTGTACCCGAGACCGCAGGTTCCTCGGCCCACACCCTGACTACAGCTACCGAAGCCACGGTGAGTGTTGAACCTCTTAATGTGGACAGATCTACTTCCACCCATGGTGTCTTCAGACCTTCTTCTTCCTTTTCCATCAAGGCCTTTACTAAGTCTAAATCAGCCATGCACTCCCAGAGGCCTGTTGCACAGGCCCCATCTACAGGCCCCATGCCTAAAAAGCAGATGCTCAAAATGGCTGAGGATTTAATTACTCTTATCAGGGGTTCACAACCCCCACCGGACAAGAGACCCAGAGTGGAGGAAGAATCTCCCTCTTCTGACCAGGGCTCCATTATTTCAGAACATTCTAATGAAGAGGAGCATTCGTACTCCCCTTTTGAAGATTCTGATGCAGAACAGTCCATTCCTTCTGTATCCCCCCCCCAGAGGATTTCTCATTCGGGGAAACCTTGCATACCTTGAGGGAACACTTCCATTGGGAAGGCCAGGATTTTTCAGATTCAAAGAAAAGGCTTAGGGAATTTCTTCTACTACCCCAGCACAGGCCTCTGGCGATACCTCCTGTCTTGGACATACCTGATGTTAATTCGGAGGCTTGCCTTAATCCGGATTCCCTGCCTCCAGCCCCAGTCAAGCCTGATAGGTACTACAGAGTTCCTAACTCACACCAATTTCTTTACAAAAGCCATAATGCTGACCCAGAAACCATTTCTCAGGGTACCAAGGGAATGAAGGCCTCTACTGCTAACAATCCATTACCCTCCGAAAGAGAGTCTAGATCCTTAGAAAGGTGGGGGAAAAAGGTATATACCTCGGCCACTCTAGCCATGGCGGCTTTAAATTGTCAGTTCCATATGCTTAAATATCAGCAGTTTCTGTTAGCACAATTAAAGAATAAAATGTCACAACCTGAACAACCAGATCTGAAGGAGTTGCAAGATATGATGCATAGTGCAGAACAAGTAGGTAAGCACACCTTGCAATGTGGTTATGATGCTCTAGAGGCCTCAAGTAGAGCTGAAGTTACAGGATCAGTCATTCGTAGACATGCTTGGCTTAGGGAACAAACCCTGCCTGATCATGCCAAGGCTAGATTACTGGATGCTCCTTTACAAAAGGATGTGTTATTTGGTACTAATGCTGAGTAAATACTAAGGAAAATGGAAGAAAAAGCTAAATCTATGCAAACTGTTAAGGCTTTTCTGCAGGTACAACCACCACGATTTAGTAGAAATTGGCCTACAAAAAACTGGTCCTTTCCAGCCACGGACAAGCCCCAAAGAGGTAGATACAGACGCGGAAGGGGCAGAGGACAATCTCAAGGATCATATAGAGGCAGACAATGACAACCTCCAGCATCAAGAGGTGGCGAAGACAATGCACAGCAATACAGAAAACAAACCCAGTGACTTTCCCCTTTGCATGCCAAACAAGGCTCAAGTGGCAGCACCCTTGGGAGGAAAGCTGGCATTATTTTCAAAAAAATTGGCATATTGTCACAAAAGACAAATGGATCCTGGACATTATAAACAGAGGCTACAGATTTCATTTTCACACACTTCCAAAAATGAGAGGCATGCCGAACCTGCCACACAATCAAAGGGCAGAGGCTCAAATACAAATTTCAAAGCTCATGGACATGAAAGCTATTCAAGAGGTACCTACTCACGAGCAAGGTCAAGGTTTTTATTCCAGACTATTCCTGGTACCAAGGAAGGGAACCGATTGGAGACCCATTTTGGACTTATCCATCCTAAACATATTTCTACTAGTACCAAAATTCAAGATGCTCACCTTACAGCAGCTTCTTCCCATGCTGGGCAAGGGGTCTTGGCTGGTAACATTGGAACTCAATGAGGCATACCTGCATGTCCCAATCAGACAAAGCTGCAGAAGATACCTCAGATTTCTTGCAAGTTCAATCCACTATCAATTCTCTGCATTGCCCTTTGGCTTATCTACTGCGCCCAGAGTATTCACGAAATGCCTGGCATCAGTAATTGCCTACTGCAGACTTCAAGGGATACAAATATACCCTTATTTGGACGACTACCTGATCCAAGCGGACAGCAAGCACATACGTCTGGAGCATCTGGCTTATGTAATACAGTTATTGAATTCTCTGGGATACACAGTCAACAAAGAGAAATCCAGGCTAACACCATCTCAGAAAATAATTTTCCTGGGTGCCAACTTGGACACAAACACCCAGATGGCCTATCTTACGCCAGAAAAACAGGGGCAACTAACTCAGTACTTCAAGATACTAGCAAATTGTACCAGGCTAACTGCAAGGAAAATCCTGCAGGCGCTGGGATTCATGGCATCTTGCATTCTTCTAATCCCATGTGCAAAGTTGCATATGAGGAAACTTCAATGGTACCTAAAAAACCTATGGTCTCAACACAGCCACAGTTTGGAAACAATAATACCACTAATTCCATGTTTACAAAAGGAATTTCTATGGTGGGCTCAAGCATGCCAAACAAGCGCAGGTCTACCATTCAGCAAGCCTCAAGCAAATCAAGTCATCACAACAGACGCCTCAGACTACGCCTGGGGGGCATACATGACAGACAGGTGCATTCAGGGCAAATGGTCCCAAAAGGAAAAGCACCTTCACATCAATCAAAAGGAAATGCTAGCAGTGATAAATGCAATTACAGCTTTCAAGTACCTCCTGCATCCTGGGCAATTATTAAGAACAGACAACACCACAGTAATGTGGTACATAAACAAACAGGGAGGAACACATTCATACCCCCTGTGCAGGCTGTCCATGTCACTTTGGAACAGGGCTCTGGAATGGCAAATCGAGCTTCAAGCACAGTACTTGCCAGGTATGGAAAACACGCGGGCAGACAATCTAAGCAGAAATATGACAGACCCTCACGAATGGAAGTTGCATCCTCAAGTGTTTACAAGGATAATCCAAGCCTGGGGAAGGCCAGACATAGATCTCTTCGCCTCCCACAGGAATCCTCAATTGGAAAAGTTTTGTTCAAGGACCTTTCATCCAAAGGCCTGGAGAGTGGACGCCCTTTCTTTCAGTTGGACAGCAAAGACAGTTTACGCCTTTCCACCTCTTCCTCTACTGGCCAAGGTGCTTTTGAAAACAAGAACAGACAGACCAAAGATGATACTGATTGCTCCAGACTGGCCAAGACAACACTGGTATCCACTCCTGAGGAGCCTAACACATTCTCCTCCCTGGACCCTACCTCTAATGCCTCTCCTTCTGACTCAGCACAGCTACAAAACTCTTCACAGTCAGCTGAAAACACTCAATCTGGCTGCATGGAAAATTCCTTAATACCACAACAGACCCTACTCTCCAAGGAGGTACAGGATGTCATTTTGGAAGCCAGAAGGCCATCTACTAGAAAAGCTTACTCCATAAAATGGAAACGGTTTTGCGCTTGGAATGAGAAAAAGGACCAGGATCCTAGAAAACTGAATTTGCCTCAGATATTACAGTATCTAACTGAGCTGCTGAACAGTGGACTGTCATTCTCCTCCATTAAAATCCATGCCTCAGCCATTTCTGCAGAATACAACACTGATCCACCCTTATTCTCTCACCCACTCTTAAGACAGTTCCTCAGAGGGGCTAAGAATATAAGATCTCCAAGGAAACAACCAATCCCAGCCTGGAAAAAATTTATATTGCCTCCCTTTGAACCAGCTGCCTCAACAGATTTACAATATTTGTCCTGGAAAACAGCTTTCCTTCTGGCTGTTACCTCAGCTCGTAGGGTCTCGGAATTACAAGCCCTCATGGCTGTGCAGCCCTTTCTCATCTTCCATCAGGACAGGGTTTCCCTACGAACCAACCCGTCATTTATGCCTAAGGTAGTATCCAGGGTAGCTTTAAATCAGGCCATACACTTACCTACCTTTTACCCCAATCCTCAAAACAAAGGGGAAAGGCTGCTACATTCCTTAGACATCCGTAGACAGCTGCGTTACTATTTGGACAGAACAAAGCCGTTCAGGAAATCAGAACAACTCTGTGTCCTATGCTGTAGGAGCTCAAGGGCAGCCAATTTCCAAACAGACAATTTCAAAATGGATAGGCCACTGCATACGTTTTTGTTGCTCCTTTCATGGTAAATCTGTGCCTACAGACATCCGATCCCACTCCACAAGGGCCACAGCTACCTCTACAGCCTTCCTCAGAGGAGTTCCTACCAAAGATATTTTGGAGGCAGCCACTTGTAGTTCGGTGCATACCTTCACTAAACACTACCACCTACCGTTATACTCCAAAACAAGAGCAGGCTTTGCCACTGCTGTGTTGCAGGGCATTCTGGCTCCTTCTAATTCCACCTAGTGCCTACCACCCTGTGCGTAGCTTTGGGATTCTACCCATATGTAAGGACTGCAGCTGTATGCACGATGAACATAGTAGAGTTTTGTATCTACCATAAATGTAGATGTTCGAGTGCCAATACAGCTGCAGTCCAGGTTTCCCTCCCTCCTTCCCCTCTTGGCACAGGCCTAGTGGCTAACTCCTTCACAAACAACCTGTTTGGTTATCCTTCTATGGTGTATTTGCTTGCAACTACTGAATTTTGATTATATTGCATTGCATGACTATACATAGATATATAAATTATGTATTGCCTTCCTTCTGGGGGCACCTGACATCTGGGGAAGAAAGACTGAAGAAAATGGCGTCGGCCGTGTCTTATATACCCCTGTCGCACTGACGTCAGGGAAGAAGGCGACAACAACCGACGCCGGACCTAGACTTTGGAATTCGGCCGACCGAGGACCCGCCTGACGGCAGGAGAACCCATATGTAAGGACTGCAGCTGTATTAGCACTCGAACATCTACATTTATGGTAGGTACAAAACTGTACTTTTCCACCCTCCATCCCTCTTGTCTCTGTCTCTCTCCCACACTCCTTACAGTGCTATTTGGTATTTACTTTCTACTGGTGGTGTTATTCCACCATAACCTAGCTCTCTGTTTGTGGGCTCCTGACATTTGGGGCAAGAAAAACTAATGTAATGGCATCAGCTGCCTGTTTTTATACCCTTGATGACCTGACGTCAGTCCTGGAGCAACAGCAACCGACGCAGAAATACTAAGCCTCTGGTATTCGGGCCGACTGAGGGCTACCCCTGGCAGGATAACCCAAGTGTGATGATTGCAGCAGTGAATACACTCGGAACATCTACATTTATGGTAAGTATACACAACTGTACTTTCTTTGACGTCCTATACCACAAACCTTAAGCTATTCCTCCTGTGTTGGAGGTTGTAAAGGATGTTTTTATGGATTCTTCTTTAAATCCAGATTCTCTTCCTTCCGCCCCTCGAAAACCATATTGGTTTTACAGGGTGATGGACTTAAGTTCCTCTTCAAGAATCCTTTTAAGGAGCAAGGGCCAGTCCCTTTAAATATCCATTACTTTCTGACACAGAAAGCAAGGCCCTTACTAGATTTGGTAAAAAAGTTTACACTTCTGTCACCTTAGCAATGAGGGCCCTTAACTGTCCATTTCATATGATCAAATACCAACAAACTATTTTGCACCAGATGAAACGAAAGCATTCATCCCTTGAGGACAAGAAACTTTCTAAGGAATTGTTGGACCTTTGCCACTCTAGCTCTGAAGTGGCTAGATATTCTTTACACTTTGGCTACAACACTATGGAGGCCTCCAGCCAAGCTGCTGCCTTTGGTTCTGTCATTAGAAGGCATGCTTGGCTTAGGGTGCAAACTCTCCCTCACCATGTCAAGTCCAACCTTCTTGATACAGCCGTGGACAAGGACTTCCTCTTTGGACCTAAAGCTGAGGCTGTGCTCCAAAAGGTGGAAGATAAAGCAAAGTCTGTGCAGACTATGAAGGACTTCCCCAAGTTCAGCTTCCTAGGTTTAGTAGGAATTTTCCCACTAAACACTGGTTCCTCTGGCAGAGGAACCCCCAGAGAGAAAGAACTCAAAGGCAGCATCAGTCACAGAGGCCCAGGCAGTGGTCCTCAAACTCCCAGGCAAGAGAGTTCTAAGAGACAGGGTCCTGGTGGAGAGCAGCAATAACTCTTCCCTTTCCCCTTCCCACAAAAGTAAGTCTAGGACGAAGGCTATCCCTGTTCAAAGAAAACTGGTCTCTCGTCACTTCAAATAAGTGGGTTCTGAACATTTTCAAATGGCTACGGACTCACTTTCAAAGTGCCATTAAATTACTCAGACTATCCAGATATTCCACAAAATTAAAGAGCAGATGCCATTTCTCAAATTGTCACTTTGTGTTCACAAGGCTCAGTGGAACCAGTCTAGAACACCAAAAACAAAAGGGGCTCTACTCCAAGCTTTTTCAGGTTTCCATAAAGGAAGGCTCTTTGTGCCCTATTCTAGAACTGTCTACCCTCAACAAGTCCCTACTTGTCCGAAAAATTCTTCAAAATGATGACTCTTTAAAAGCTTTTGCCCATGATAGCACCTCAGGCGTTTAACGGTAACCCTGGATCTAAAAGATGCTTACTTGCATATTCCTGTAGAGAAGTTATGCAGAAGCTTTCAGAGCAGGTACCAGTCAACGTTAATTATCTGCACTTCTCTTTTGCTTGTCTACTGCTCCCAGGGTTTTCACAAAATGCTTAGCCCCTGTGATCACCTTCTGCAGAACAAGAAGGATCCAAATTTACCCTTATGTAGACTGACTAATGCAAGTCCAGAGTCTGTTAAAGGTCCTCTGGGATCTAGTCTTTACTCAGAACATCCTCACCTCCTAGGGGTTCACCATCAATCTATGCATGTCCAACACAGAACTATTTACCAGGATATTTTTCCTGTGGGCTCTTCTGGATTTGTCCCTTCAAAAGGTCTTTCTCCTTCCAGACAAGGTCTCCTTTTTGACTCCATACTTTCAAATCATTATGCAGAGACAATGCCTGTCAGCCAGGGAATTCCTCAGAGCGCTAGGCTACATGGCATCTTGTATCCTCATGATTCCCCTGGCCAGACTGCACATGAGGAAGATCCAGTGGTACCTCAAGAATGTGTGATGCCAGCACACACAATCTGTGGTGACTGAAATTTAGCTGATTCCTTGTCTCAAGAAGGAATTTGCATGGGTGGGCATGGTCTTGTGCTCAGAACCAGGGCCTTTTTCAAGGTTCATTCCTCAGGGTAAACACTAACTACAAGAGAACTGCCTGGGGTCTCATTTCCAACGCCTTCAGTCCCAAAGCAAATGGAAAAATCAGGTCAGAGACAAGCACATAAACTGGAAATAACATAGCAGTTCTAAAGGGCCTGGTAGCTTTCAAAGAAAAATGGAAACAATGGGTCCTGTTAGTAAAAACAGACAACACCACAGTCATGTGGTACATACACAAATAGTGGTTGAGTGAGTGCCCCCCCTTATGTCAACTAGCTATGCAGATTTGGGTGACAGCTCACTCTTCGGGGTTGCACCTCCTGGTACAGTACCTTCCAGGTGTTCAAAACACTTTAGCAGATCACCTTAACAGAAACTTAACAGATCCTCACAAATGGCATCTGCATCGGGAAACATTTCTTAGCATATTTTCCACCAGAGAAAATTCTCAACTAAAAAGATGCTGCTCCAGGAGCAAACTGCTCTCAGCCTAGAAGACAGGTGCTTTCTCCTTCCTTTGTACCCATCTTTTCCTTTGTGTTTCCTCCCTTGCCTCTACTTCCTCAGGTCTTCCTAAAAATCAGGGAAAGAGGACCAAGGGTAGTTTTGATAGCCCCAGACTGGCCCAGACAATACTGGTATCCCACGCTACACAGTTTAACCAGTAAAAATTGGTGGCCGTTACCTCAGAGAGTAGACGTTCTGTCTCAGGACAAGGGGAGGATTGTGCATCCCAGTCTGCACTCTCAGACACTCAGCCTGGATACTCCCATGGCATCCAGCACCAAACCCTGCCCAAAACAAACAAGTTCAGACTTTCTTAAAGAATCCCAGAAGGCCTAGTGCTACAAAATGATATTCAGCCAAGTGGAAAAGATTCTCCCTCAGATGCCAGCAGCAAAGCCTCAGTCCTGCTTTCAGCCAAGCTGTGTCATTTTAGATTACCTGGCTAGCCCAGTTGAGAAAGGCCTATCATTTTCCTGCATCAAAGTTCATGCCTCTGCCATTTCAGCCCATATCCCTACTCTTCCTCCTGACTTTTCACACCCCCTACTAAAACAATTCCTTAGGGGAGTCAACCACATCAGACCTCCAAGGAGGCAACCCCCCCCCCTCCATGGGACCTCAGTTTTGTTCTAGAGAAAATTACCCTACCTACTTTGAACAGGCAGCTTCTGCTTTCATAAAGTTTTTAACTTGGAAGACTGCCCTTTTGCTGGCTATCCACTCAGCTAGCAGGGTCTCTTGAGTTGCAGGTTGTCATGGCAGTGAAACCATTTCTCATCTTCCACCCAGACCGAGTATCCCTCAGGACTAACCCATCATTTATGCCAAAGGTGGTCACTGATGCATTCTTGGATCAAGCCATACACCTACCCACCTTCTTCCCCAATCCTTGGAACCAAGGGGAGAGAAACCTTAATTCCTTGAATGTGCATAGGCAACTCTGCTACTATCTTGACAGAACTAAATCTTTCAGAATATCAGACCAACTCTTTGTGTCATTTGCCACTGGCTCTGAAGGGAAAACTATTTCCAGTCAGAGCACTTCTAAGTGGATCTCTCACTGTATCATCTTTTGCTACAGCTATCATAGCAAAAAGCCACCTGAAGGTGTCAGGACTCGCTCTACTAGGGCTACTGCTACCTCTGCTGCCTTCCTGAAAGGTCCCTATCAGTGACATTATGGAAACTGCTACCTAGTCATCTGTGCATACCTTTACCGAACACTACCACTTGTAAGCTTTTTCCATGTCTAGAGCAGGATTTGCCACTGCCATCCTGCAGGGCATCCTCTCCTCTCCTTAATCTTCCTTCCATCCTCATCTCAGCTTTGGGAATCATCCCACAAATCAGGAATGCAACAGTAAAATACGAAGAACATGGTACAGCATACCTCTCAACTTTACAGATTTTCGCAGTGTGTCCAGATTTTTGCCTCATATTTTTGGTCCATTTTTCATAAAATTGTGGTTTTCTGGCAAGTTAGTGGCAAATCATTAATGACTGAAGTTAGAAAATAGTGACAGGCATTTCAGTTTGAGTTCATACTCTTCAGAAAATTCATGATAATGCAAAACCTGCTATTTTATCAACTTTCTAAGTTTGTAAGAGCAGTATTTAAAAGTTGTCCCTATTATTGGGCCTTTGTCCCACTTTTTTTCATAGCTTTGTCCAGATTTCTTGTTGTAAGAGGTTGATAGGTATGTACTACAGTTGTATATGCTTACCATAAATGTAGATGTTTGTGTGTATTCACTGTTGCAGTTTTCTTTTCCTCTCTCCTTCCATCTTTGGTACAATGGTAGTCTGCTTCTAACTTCTTCCCAAGCCAAGGGGGATCTCTAGGTGTTGCTCCTCCCTTGCCTAGATGTTCTTCGTGTTTCACTGTTGCAGTCATCACCTCTGGGTTATCCCTCGGCCGGCTCGAATACCAGAGTCAGTGTTTTTGTGTGTTGGCTGCAGTCACCTGTAGTCTGACGTCAGGTCATCAGTGCTATAAAGCAAGGCAGCCAACGTCATTCCATCAGTCTTTCTTGCCGTGGAGCCCGTAGCAGAAGTAGTTCGCATGAGTGCCAGTTGGTCGCTACCGGAGTTTGAATTTCAGCTGAAACCGTCTAAAGGTAAGTACCTTGTTGGGGACCCTTTTTTCTTGCAATAACCGATGTCCGAAAAAGTTAATTGTCTCACCTGTGGAAAGCAGATCCTACACAGAGACTTCCATTCTTACTGCATCACTTGTTTAGGTCCAGACCTCGACGTCCCCCCGTTGCCGGTTATGTGCCCTCTTTAATGCGAGAACCATTCGCCATAGAGCTCTTATTGTAGACAGTTATTTTCATGTTCCATCTTCGCATTCCGAAATGGTGTCAGTCAGCCAACAATCCATGGATATTCACATAAAACGCAGAGCTAAAGATATAGACAGACCACACAAGGCTAAGCCTTCCGACAACTCTATTGCTAAGCAGGTCATCAGTTCTCTGGAATTCAGTGAGGCGCTTTTTGATGCCCAATTTGGTATCTACACAGGCCTCTACCGAGACCCTTTCGGAGTCCGGTATGCTGCAGAAATATTTTGTCTTCCAAGCCTTTGGCTGTCTCTGTCTTGGTTGGGTCCGGAGCCGCTACGCAGCCACTAGCTTCCGAGGAGACCTTTCGCACTACAGAATCTAGACAAAGACCAATGGATTCTCTCAGGCCTAGAAGCCAGGCCACTCCTACAAAATCTTTTTTCTAGCAACCATCTTGCTCCTATTCAACCACCCCAAGCACAAATGCTCAAAATGGCAGAGGATCTCATCTCCCTTATCAGGGGTAGTCAGGCCACAACTTCTAAAAGGAAAAGGGACCCTTCTTCAGAAATTAACAGAACAGGATTCTGAGGAATCTATTTGGATTTTGAAGAGGAACAGCAATCTCTGATGCCTATGAGGATTCAGATGCAGAGGAATCCATCCCTTCTGCCTCCCCTCCAGAGGACCTTTCCTGTGGGGAAGCCCTTCACACCCTCAGGGAACATTTCCAATTGGAATCTCAGGTTTTCCACCAGTGTAAGAAAAGACTTAGAGGGTTTCTGGACCTGCCCCAGCACAGTCCCCTTGGCCATCCCCCCTGTTTTAGAAGTGGTGGATGATATTTTCCAAGAATCCAGTTTGGCCCCTGATGCCTTCTCACCTGCTCCCAGTAAACCTGACAGGTATTAGAGTACCAGATTCTCACAAATACCTGTACAGAATACCTGCTGCAGACCCAGAGGTAATTACTCAGGGACCTAAAGCAGCTAAGACTCCTTCTGCCAAGATTCTTATTCCTTTTGACAAGGACTCCAGAACTCTGGACAGATTGGGTAAAAAAAGTATACACCTCTGCAAGCTGAGCTATCAGAGCACTCAGTTGTCAGTTCCATATGTTAAAATATCAGCAACACACTTTGGAATTATAAAACAAAACATTTCTACCTTTCCTGACCGCCAATTCAAAAGAGTTAGCAGATTTACTGCACTCTGCTTGTCAGTGGCAAAACACTCATTACACTATGGCAATGATGTCCTAGAAGCCTCTAGCAGGGCAGCAGTGTCAGGATCTGTCATTAGGAGGCATGCATGGGTGAAAGAACAACTTCTCCCTGATCATGTCAAGTCTAAACTTATTGAGGCACCCCTGGATAAGGAGCGCTTATTTGGAGTGAAAGCAGAAGAGGTGCTTAAAAAATTGGAAGACAAAACAAAATCTATGCAAACAGTAAAAGATTTCTTTCAGGTTCAACCTCCCAGGTTCAGCAGGAACTTTCACTGTAAGCACTTGTCCTTCCCTGCACCTAGGAGACAGGGCCAAGGTAAGCCCCGAAGGGACAGACCATCCAGGCCCCTATCCTAGGTCCAGCAAAGAAGCAAACAGTGGACCACTTCTGCCTCAAAGGCAGGGAGTACTAAGCCACCCTTCTATGGTAAAAACTCACAATGACTCCCCCTCCACCCTTTGCTTTCCCTCCACACACCAAAAGCTAGGAGGAAGACTCTCCCTCTTCAAAGAAAATTAGCTTTCTGTAACAAAGGACCAATGGGTCTTAAAGATTATTTTTCAGGGATACAAATTCACTTTCAGTGAACTCCCAGTTCCAAGAGGGTACTCAGACTTGCCTCCAAATCAGTGAGCAGAGGCATTGAAACAGGTCCATACTCTCATATCCCAGGGGGCAGTAGAACCTGTCCCCTCAGATCAAACTTACAAAGGCTTTTATTCCTGACTATTCCTTGTTTGCAGAAAAGAGGGCACTTTGCACCCCATCCTGGATCTATCCATTCCGAACACCTCCTTGGTGTTCCACATATTCAGAATGCTAACCTTGCAGCTGCTGCTGCCTGTGCTAACAAAAAATGCCTGGCTAGTAATCCTAGACCTAAAAGATGCCTGCCTCCACATCCCCATAAGGGAATCCTGCAGGAAATTCCTGCGCTTCAGAGCAGGATCACACTTTCAGTTTTCTGCCCTGCTCTTTGGCTTATCCACTGCACCTAGAGTATTCACCAAATACTTAGCCCCGGCCATAGCGTATTGCAGACAAAGAAATATACAGATTTACCCTTACCTGGATGACTGCCTCATTCAGGCAGAGTGCAAAGAAAAGTTGCTCCAGGACATTTTCTTTGTCAAATCCCTCCTAACTTCCCTAGGGTTCACCATCAACAAGAAGAAATAAAAGCAAACTCCCACCAGGAAGATCTTTTTCTTGGGAGCTTTGCTAGACACAGCATCCCAAATGGCCTTCCTATCCCGAGAAAAGCAGCACTTCCTGCCTCTCTACTTTACCCAGCTGGCTTCCAGAAGTCACTTCACTGTGAGGAAGTTCTTGCAAGCCCTGGGATACATGGCATCTTGCATCCTTCTAATTCCTCTGGCAAGGCTTCAAATGAGAAAACTTCAGTGGTATCTAAAGAACCTCTGGTATCAGCACTCTGTCTGTAGAGATGTCTGTCCCTCTGATCCCATGTATAAGGGCAGAGTTTCTCTGGTGGGCAGAGGCCTGTACCAAGAACAAGGGTCTTCCCTTCATCCTCTGCCCTACCGACCAGACCATCACCACTGACGCTTCAGACATTGCTTGGAGCGCATACCTAACAGGCAGGTGCACCCAAGGTCTTTGGGAGATGCCCAGCACCTTCCCTTACACATCTATCAGAAAGAACTGATGGCAGTACAGAAGGCTCCATGACATCCTTCAAACCCCATCTCAGACCAGGGTTTTCCTTATAAAAACAGACACCACCACAGTAATGTGATATATCAGCAAACAAGGGGGGACCCAGTCTTGCCCTCTGTGCAGGCTAGCCGTAAACCTCTGGCTCACAGCTGCCTCCATGGGTCTACACCTAATTGCCAAATACCTACCAGGAGTCAGCAACACCCTGGCAGACCACCTAAGCAGAATCTTACTGGACCCCCACTAATAGCAGCTCCACAGAAAAATCTTTTTGCAGGTCATTTAGAAGTGGGGAATTCCAAAGGTGGATCTCTCTGCTTCACACCTCAACCAACAGCGAGAAAAATTCGGTACCAGGGATTGTCATCACTTAGCGTGGAAGGTAGATGCCTTGGCCTTCCCCTGGGACTCCCTGTTGGTGTGCACATTCCCTCCTCTGACTCTTATCCCACTGATCAAGATAAGGGATGAGAGGCCAAAGGCCATCCTCATTGCCCCAGACTGCCCCAGGCAGCAGTGTACCCCTTACTGTGGAGCCTGAGATTACTACCTCCCAGACAGCTTCCTCTGATTCCAGACCTCTTGACCCAGATTGGGGGGTGGGGGGGCAAATGCAACACCCAGACTTGCAGACTCTCAAACTGTCAGCATGGTTAATACTTTAAAACCAGCCAAGGGGCACTTTAAGCAAACAGATCCTAGACATTATCACAGAGGCCAGAAGACCCAGCACCAGAAAACCTTACACAGGGAAATGGAAATGATTCTGCTCCTGGAGCCAGACCAGAGGGAGCAGTACCTCACAACATTCCTTTCCTCTTATTCTGGACTACCGAGCTGAGTTACTCAATAGTGGCCTCTCCTTCTCTTCCATTAAAATCCATGCCTCAACCATTTCAGCTCATTTCAATACAGCACAGCCCCTCTTTTCACATCCTTTCATTAAACAATTCCTCCGAGGAGCTTCTAATATCAGACCCCCCCCCCCCATAAGGCCACCCACACCAGCCTGGGACCAAAACTATGTTTTTGCAAAGCTTACTTTGCCACCTTTCAAGCTTACAGCCTCAGCAGAATTGAGATACCTCTCTTGGAAGACTGCTTTCCTACTAGCTATCACCACAGCCATAAGGGTTTCAGAACTTCAGGCACTCATGGCTGTGGAGCCCTTCATCATTTTCCATGCAGACAGCCTCCCTGAGGACTAACGCCTTTTTTATGCCCAAGGTGGTGTCCGATGTGACCCTCAACCAGGCCATACATCTACGCACTTTCTTTCCAAACCCTCAAAACAAGGAGGAAAGAATTCTACACTCACTAGACATCTACAGACAGTTCAGATACTACCTGGGTCGTACTAAACCCTTCAAAAAAAACAGACCAGTTTTTGTCAGCTTTGCCCCAGGGGCAGAGGGGAAACCCATTTCCAAATGGATATCACACTGTATCCATTTCTGCTACAGACTACATGGGAAACCTCCCACTAAGTCTGTTCATACCCATTCCACTAGGACAGCTTCCTCTTCCACAGCATTCCTCAGAGGAGTCCCCACCAGGGACATCTTGGAAGCTGCCACGTGGACCTCTATCCATACCTTTACAAAGCATTACCACCTACCTCTTTTCTCTAAGGCTAGGGCAGGGTTTGCCTCTGCAGTTCTGTAGGGCTTGCTGACCCAGGCCTAGGTCTCTAACTTATCCTTCCACCTCTCTACTCAGCTTTGGGAATCCTTCCACAGGTGATGGCTGCAGCAGTGAAACACAAAGAACCTAGTACAGATGTTCTTCGTGTTTCACTGTTGCAGTCATTACATTTGGGTAGTCTGCTGGCAGGTTGCCCTCAGTCGGCCTGAATTCCAAAGTCTTGGGTCCTGCGTCGGTTGCTGTCTCCTCTTCCATGACGTCAGGGGTATAAAACATGCAACCAACACCATTTTCTATAGTCTTTCTTGCTGCACAGTGCCCTAAGCAGAAGCATTTCGCAAGTGCCGGTCGGCCGACTAATGAAATATTTGAGTTTGAGTTTCAGAACCGAAGTCTTCACTAAAGCTAAGTACCCTGTTGGGGAAACTTTTTTCTTGCTTTTTACCGATGTCAGAAAAAGTTAATAATTGTATTACTTGTGGGAAGCAAATACCTCATAAGGATTTACATTTATACTGTATTCCTTGCCTAGGCCCTGATCACAACATGCCTGGCTGTCAGTTTTGTGCTAGATTTAACCAACGCATTGTTAAGCGTCGGTATATTTTTGCATCAAAGTATTTTGGTAACGGATTTAACTACCCAGAAATGTCATCGGATAACAATCAGACTACCGGAGTACATAAAAAACGCAAAGAAAAGGACAGAGAAAGGCAGTCGAGATCCAAAATGGACGACAAAGCTTCTCCTAAGCCAGTTGTCGGTACTCAGTGAGGTGCTTTCGCAGCCCCTGATGCCCGCTACCTTCGAATCGCAGGCCTCCACCCGACATCCATGTGGAGTCCGGCATGCCGCAAGATACTCAAGGTATTGGACCGACGGATGTATCTCCCTCGGATGGGTCCTAAGCCGCTGAGCAGGCACCGGCTTCTGAGGGTGTATTCAGACTTCAACATTTGTACATCAAACCGACAGCTGCTAAACCAAACCGACGCATGAGCCACGTGCACAGGCCTCTATGCCTAAAAAACAGATGATCAAAATGGCTGAAGACCTTATTACCTTGATCAGGGGTACCCATCCCCCTCCAGATAAGAGGCCTAGGCAAGACGCTGATTATGAATCTTCAGATCAGGTTTCTATTTCTTCTGATTCCTCTTCTGATCAGGAATTATCTGTTCCTCCCTATGAGGATTCTGATGCTGAGGAGTCTATTCCATCCGCATCTCCTCCTGAGGATTATTCATTTGGGGAAACCTTGCATACTTTGAGGGAGCATTTCACTGGGAGAGTTAAGACTTCTCAGAATCAAAAAAGAGGCTTGGGGATTTCCTGGATTTCCTTCTCCCTCAGCACAGGCCTTTTGCCATTCCCCCTGTCTTAGACCTTGTAGATGATGTGTTTTCAGAGTCAAGCTTGACCCCAGGCTCCTTACCTCCGGCTCCCAGTAAGCCTGACCGATATTACAGGGTCCCCTGACTCGCATCAATTTTTATTTAGAAACCCTGCTGCTGATCCTGAAACTATTTCACAGGGTCCTAAGGGAGTAAAGGCCTCAACAGCAAAAAATCCTATCCCCTCTGACAGAGATTCAAGAGCACTGGACAGATGGGGAAAAAAGGTTTATACATCTGCAGCCTTGGCAATCAGGGCCTTAAACTGTCAATTTCATATGCTTAAGTACCAACAACATGTTATGGGATTGCTGAAACAGAAAATGATGATTTCAAAATGTGCAGAAAATAAAGACTTGCAGGAATTATTGCATGCAGCTGAACAAGTTGGAAAGCATACTTTGCAATATGGTTTTGATTCCTTAGAGGCCTCCTGCAGGGCCACAGTTACTGGAGCTGTGATTAGGAGGCATGCCTGGTTAAAGGAACAAAATTTGCTTGATCATGTTAAAGCTAAATTTCTAGATGCACCTTTACAGCCTGATTCTCTGTTTGGTATTAAGGCAGAAGAGGTTTTAATGAAAATGGAAGACAAAGCTAAGTCTATGCAAACTGTTAAAGACTTCTTACAAGTGCCGTCACCAAGATTCAGTAGACACTGGCCTACAGAAAATTGTTCCTTTCCTGTGTCAGACAGAGCTCAAAGGGGCAAATCCAAATGCCCTAAGGGTTCCAGATAACAGGCGCAAGATTTATACAGGTCAAAGCAATGGGGCGCTTCCACCTCCAAATCTGGAGGAGATAAAGTTTAAACCTACAGAAAGACTTCCCTCTGCCTACACCAAGCACTTATCTTTTGGCAGCACCCATAGGGGGAAAATTAGCACTTTGTTCAAAATTGGCAGTTAGTAACCTAGGACAAGTGGGTACTAAACATCGTATCACAGGGATACAGATTCCATTTCCACACACTGCCAATGGCAAATGGTTGGGCAGAGACACAGAAACAGGTTACGTCCCTCATGGATATGGGAGCCATTCAGACAGTACCAGAACAGGAAAAAGGACAAGGTTTTTACTCAAGACTGTTCCTGGTACCCAGAAAGGACAAGGCCTGGCGGCCAATACTGGATTTATCGATTTTGAAGACATACCTGGACATTCCAAAATTCAAAATGCTAACTTTGCAGCCGCTTCTGCCCATGCTGGGCAAGAATGCTTGGCTGGTGACTTTAGACCTAAAAGAGGCATACTTGCATGTCCCAATAAGACAGTTGTGCAGAAGATACCTCAGATTCAAGGCTGGCTTAATGCATTACCAATTCTCTGCACTGCCCTTTGGCTTATCTACTGCGCCCAGGGTCTTTACAAAGTGCCTGGCACCAGTAATTGCATTTTGCAGACAAAAAAGTATACGAATATATCCTTACTTAGATGACTGTCTAATTCAAACAGAGAACAAGGACACTCTTCTTCGACACCTGGCATTTGTGAAAAGGCTTCTAACATGCCTAGGGTACACAGTAAACAAAAAGAAATCACAACTGGTAGCCTCTCAAAATATGACATTCCTGGGTGCAAGCTGGAATACAACTGCCCAGATGGCGTACCTCACGCCAGACAAGCAAAGGCAACTGACTACTTACTTCAAACTGATGGCGACAAAAACCCAGTTTTCTGCAAGACAATTTCTGCAGGCTCTGGGCTTCATGGCATCCTGCATCCTACTGATTCCATATGCAAGACTGCATATGAGGAAACTTCAATAGTACCTAAAAAGTTTATGGAGTCAACATTCTCACAGTCTGGAAACAATGATTTCTCTCATTCCCTGCCTGCAGCAGGAGTTTCTATGGTGGGTAAAGTCATGTCACCAAAACATGGAACGGCCCTTCACTCTACCCCCTGCCATCCAAACAGAGAAATGGGGGAGCCCAGACATAGATCTGTTTGCCTCTCCTCAAAATTATCAGTTAAAAAGATTCTGTGCAAGGACTTATCACAGACAAGCATGGAAAGTGGACGCCCTATCCTTCAGTTGGAAAAACCTATCAGTTTACGCCTTTCCTCCTCATTCCCTGCCTGCAACAGGAGTTTCTATGGTGGGTAAAGGCATGTCACCAAAACATGGAACGGCCCTTCACTCTACCACCTGCCAGCCAAACCTTAACAGACGCATCAGATTATGCCTGGGGAGCCCACATGGCTGGAAAATGCATTCAGGGCATATGGACACCAAAACAAATGCATCTACATATCAACCAGAAAGAGATGCTAGCTGTTCAAAATGCCCTAACAGCCTTCAAGGACTTACTTCATCCAGGACAACTACTGATAAAGACGGACAACACCACAGTCATGTGGTACACACTCTTGCCCCCTTTTCAGATAAGCCATGGCACTGTGGGACACAGCTTTGACCTACCCAAATACATCTTCAAGCTCAATTCCTGCCAGGAAAACAAAACACTCCGGCAAACGATTTAAGCAGAAACATTATGGATCCTTACGAGTGGAAACTAAATCCACAAGTCTTCAGCATGATAACAGAGAAATGGGGGAGCCCAGACATAGATCTATTTGCCTCTCCTCAAAATTATCAGTTAAAAAGATTCTGCGCAAGGACTTATCACAGACAAGCATGGAAAGTGGACACCCTATCCTTCAGTTGGAAAAACCTATCAGTTTACGCCTTTCCTCCTCTGCCTCTTCTCCCCAAGGTCCTCCTAAAAGTCAGACAAGAGAAACCAAAGATGATACTAATTGCCCCGGACTGGCCTCGCCAATACTGGTACCCAATCCTAAGGAACTTGTCTCAATACCCAGCTTGGACCTTGCCTCAAAGACCACAACTACTTTCCCAGCAAAACAATCAGATCCTGCACAATCAAATACAGACCCTGAACCTGGCCGCATGGCTGATCATGTAGTCATACAAACAACACCTCTTAAAGCTGTGATTGATGTCATTTTGGAAGCCAGAAGGCGTAGTACTAGAAAATCTTATGCTGACAAAAGGAAGAGATTCTGTGCTTGGAATCAAGGACAAGGAACTGATACAGCAGAACCAAATATTCCTCAGATATTGCAATACTTAACTGAGATGCTTGACAAAGGCCTATCTTTCTAATCCGTTAAAATCCATGCCTCTGCCATTTCGGCTCATTACAATACAGAGCCACCAATCATTTCTCATCCTTTACTAAAGCAGTATCTTGGAAGAGCCAAAAATTTAAGACCTCCTAGAAGATCACCATTGCCTGCATGGGACTTTAGTTATGTGTTGGAAAAGCTCACCCTGCCTCCATTTGAACTAGCTGCCACCGCTGATATAAAGTTCTTATCATGGAAAACAGCTCTGCTGTTGGCAATTACTTCAGCAAGAAGAGTTTCAGAGCTACACGCCCTCATGGCTGTAGAGCCTTTTATCATATTTTACCCAGACAGGGTGTCTCTGAGGACAATTCCTATTTTTATGCCTAAGTTGGTTTCTAGTGTGGCTCTTAACCAAACAATTCATCTGCCAACCTTTTATCCAAATCTGCAGAACAAGGGGGAGAGAATTCTGCATTCCTTGGATGTACACAGACAGCTAAGATTTTACTTGAGCAGGACTAAAGCTCTAAGAAAAACTGAGCAATTACTAGTGACATATGCTGCAGGATCAGAAGGCAAGACTATTTCAAAGCAGACGATTTCAAAGTGGATAAGCCACTGCATCTGTTTCTGCTATTTACACCATGGTGAACCTGTGCCCAAGGGCATTAGGTCTTATTCCACCAGAGCTGCAGCTACTTCAGCAGCATTTCTCAGAGGAGTACCAACTAAAGATATTCTAGAGGCTGCTACTTGGAGTTCTGTTCACACCTTTACAAAGCATGATCATTTGCCTCTCTACTCTAAATCCAGGGCAGGCTTTGCCACTGCAGCTCTGCAAGGCCTTATAGCCGCTCCTAATGCTGTTTAGTTCCAGCCTCCCAACCATAGCTTTGGGATTCTACCCAAATGTAATGACTGCAACAGTGAAACACGAAGAACATAGTACAGTTGTGTAAACTTGCCATAAATGTAGATGTTTGAGTGTATTCACTGTTGCAGTCCAGGTTACCCTCCCGCCATCCCCCTGTCATTCTGGAGTTATCTTTCCTTCTCTATCTTCTACAACCTATGTGGTGTATTACTTGTAGATGAAGGTAAATTTTATACTGATGTATATATGTATGTATATATATGTATGTATATATATTTATATATGTATATATATGTATATATATAGATGTATATATATATATATATATGTATATATATATATATATTATATATATATATATATATATATATATATATATATATATATATATATATTTATATATTTATTTATATATATATATATATATATATTTTTTTTTTTTTTTTTGCTACTTTTTTGGGGGCACCTGACATCGGGGGCAAGAAAAACTAAAGAAAATGGCGTTGGCTGCATGTTTTATACCCCTGATGACCTGACGTCATGGAAGAGGAGACAGCAACCGATGCAGGACCCAAGACTTTGGAATTCAGCCCGACTTAGGCCTACCTTCCAGCAGATTACCCAAATGTAATGACTGCAACAGTGAATACACTTGAACATCTACATTTATGGTAAGTGTACACAACTGTACTTTGTGTACACTTACCATAAATGTAGATGTTCAAGTGTATTCACTGTTGCAGTCTTGGTTTCCCTCCCTCCTTCTCCCTTATAATCCTCTTTGTTAGGGTGACGTGAGTTTCTCATGGTTTTCAGCCACTAGGACCACTTTTCCATATTTCCTTGTGCTTCCGATGGGTTAGGGCAAGAAAAACTGATGTAATGTTGTCAGCTGGCTTGCTTCATGTCACTGATGACCTGACATCAGTCACAAGCGACAGCAGCCGACGCAGAAAAACACTGACAAAAAACATTGGGCCGGCCGAGGGCTACCACAGCAGGGATAAGCCACAGGTGATGACTGCAACAGTGAATACACTTGAACATCTACATTTATGTAAGTGTTCACAACTGTACTTTTTGATTTACTCCATGTCCACATTTTTTCCAGAGACTTTCCTGATTGTGTTCAGTAAGTACAGTGCAGTAAATGGTTAAAGTGAAACCATTTTTCCAGAGAAGTAGTAGTTAAAATGTTTAAACTAGTAATGAAAAATATATATTAAAAATAAAATAAAAAAAAAAGACTAGTGATGAATTGTATTGCAGCACTATGTAAACAGACTGATTGAATACTCTGATTTTTGACCAGTATAATGTAAGCCCTCTTCAAAAGGAACCTTGCCAACTGGATGGGAGATAAGAAATTTACCCCGGGGATCACTTCAGTTGCCTTGCTAGACAGGGGTCCAGGGAAGTAAATATTGTGGGAAGAAATAGCCAGGGAATTGTTATGGCTAGGCTTGTACAGGCCCTAGGGCCGATAGCCTAGTACCAACCTATGGAACCTATTTTGTCAGTTTAACTACAACATTAGGTAGACTATCAAATCTACATTCAGCTGTTATTTACTTTACTAGCTCTTTGAAGTGATGTTGCAAAGTTGGCAACTTTCCACCTGCAAGTATGTGAGGGGGGTGGGGTGGTCCTTCCTAATCAGTGTTGCAGTATTTTTTACTCCTCAATTTCTGAACACCGACCATTATACCAAAGTCTTTACATCTTTTAGGCACCATATGTTAGATGCATGTTCTATGTTACTTTAGATATATGTCTTATGTGCAAGGCATCAGGTGTGTATATGATGTACTAGTGCTTAATCCAAGAAACTACTTTGCTGTCAGTCCGAACACAGTGTTTAAATTTAGTGTGCAAGCCATTCACCAAGTGGTTCTAGTACTGTGCCTTCTACAGGTAAATGGCCCACTGCGGTCTCTTCCTTTCTTTTTTCTGCTTAATATCTTAAGTTTGCATGTCACCCAGGAAGGGAATTGAGAGTGTGAGAGTCAGATTCCCCATAAAGACTGACATGAACAGTGTTTTTGTTTGGGTGCTACCCACAACCATATGTAGTGTGAGATTTGTCAGGTGTTTGTCCTTAAGGCAGTCCACAATCATTTGTCATTTTTTTCATTTACTTGGAGAACCATCGAGTAAAGCTTTTGGCTCAGGGCACCATGGCCAAATCTGCCACTGCTTAAAAAGAAAGCCAGAAAGGTGCAAGCTGATCTGTTCAACTTAAACTGGATGTCTCCATCTAGCTGAATGAAAAACCCAAGGACCATTTGGTGCAGTTATCGACCCCCTTTACTATGACCTGTTTGGAGGCAGACCTGGAGCTACTTACCTGCATGTCCACTATGGCTGTGTCTTTGTCTGGTGCAGATATGGAGAGGAACTACAGCTGATTATTTTAGATTGGCCTAGAGGGATTTCCCTAATACCTGTTAGGGAAGAAGTGCCTATTGAATCTAGGCAGGGGTCTGAATCTCCTAGATTTGTTAAAGCTGATGTTATTTTTAAAAATAAGCAGAAAATTAAGCATGTGGCCCCTCTGGCTGATGATCCACACAAAGAATGATAGTACTTTACGCAGGGGCTTTTCATGCTCTTTTGAAGATTTTTTTGTACCCACTTCTGCGTCTTGGTCTTCCACTCCTTCCAAACACCCTAGAATCTCCTGATTCTTCTGATGAGGAGTCATTGGCTTACTTCTGTCATATCCATTCTTCTCTTGCCTTGGAGTCTAAGGAAGAGGATTATCTTTCTCCTGACTCCCCTGTAAAGGAATTGTCTTTTAGAGATATGGTAGATTGTATGATGGAACACTAAGCGGGGACTGTTCCTTGGTTTCTGATGTTAAAAAAAGATACAGTGAATTCTTGCAAATAGATTCTCATCAGCCTTCTGCTGTCCCTCCAGTGTTGGCTGCCCTTTTGGATACTTTCCCTGCAGCTTCTGTGGATCCTGACTCTCAACCTCCTGTCCTTAGGAAACCAGACAGGTTCTACAAAATTCCTCAAGCTCAACAGTTTTTTATATAAACAACATTCCCCTGATTTTTCTGTTATTTATATAGCCTTTGATAAAACATCCAAGTTGCTGTTTTCTTGTAAGGTTTTCCTTTCTGATACAGAGAGCCATGCCATAGACAAGTATGGTAAAAAGGTGTGCATCTGTGCTACCTTAGCCTTCAGGGCTGTATAACTCAGTATGTCTTATTTCATCTCTCACAGCTTGAGGAATTCTGGCTGATTTACCCGACTTGATGGTAAGACCTCTGCAATTTCCCTTTTGAGCTTCTCTACCCAGGTGGCTGATCATTCTTTTAAGTGTAGCTGTGATGCTGCTGGTGCATCTTCTAGGGCAGCTGCATCTAATCTGTTATGCAGAGGTTTTCTTGGTTACATATACAAGCTCTGCTTGAGGACATCACAGCCAAATTAATGGATTTTCCCTTAGACAACCTTAATCTCTGACACTGCTGCGGCTGAATGTAAAACCCTTCAGGATAAGAGTAAAGTTATGCAGGACTTGAAAGAAAACTTTGTCTCTTTTCTTCTTAAGTTTGAGAAATTGTACTTCTAAACCTTCTTTGGTTAGTAGGAAGCCTAAACAGCCTTGAAGGGGGGAATAGGGCTTTTAGGATAGTTTTTCCAGACAAACCTTCTCAAAGTGCTAAGAGTCAAAAACCTTTTTTTCCCCTTGACAGATTCATTCCTATTTGGCATTCATCTGCTCCTACCCTTGGCCAGATTCCCTTGTCCCTCAGGCTTATTCTCTCTTTTCCTGTTTGGCAGCAGATAACTATAGATGCTTGGATACTTTCCATTATCCAGAATGGTTATTTTATGGCTTGGAAGTCCTTTCCTCCCTTTTTAGACCATCCTCTGTCTCCTCTTTGTCAGCTACTTCATTTTCCTTTGGTTCGGCAGGATCTGGTGGTCCAGAGCCATTATCTCCGCAGGAAACAGGTTTTTTTTCCAGGGTGTTTTTGGTTCCCAGGAAGGAGAGATTGTGGAGGCTCATTGTAGACCTGTCTTTTCTCAACACCTTTTTCGAGGCTGCTTCTTTCAGGCTTTTGTCTTTTCAAACACTTTACCTCTGTTGCTTCGTCAGGCTTTTTTAGCATGTCTGTATTTGAAGGATACTTCCCTCCACATTCTTATTCACCCTGTCTTCAGGAAATGTTCATATTTCTCTTTTTCTCTCATTATCAGTTCTCGGATTTACCTTTTGGTCTTCCTGCATCTCCGAGCATCTTTACCAAATGTCTAACCCATGTGGGTGACCCTCTGTAAACTTCAGGGATTCAGATATTCCCTTGTTTGGATGACCTTTTGATTCAAGCCATCTCTCAGAAGCTCCTGCTTTCAGGATTTACATTTCACTATGCTTCTCAGCAGTGTGGGGTTTGCAGTTGTACTCAAGAAGTCTCTGTTGATTCCCTCTGAGGACCAAGGGTTTCTGGATTGCAGGAAATCAGACCATTAGTGTTGGCTTGTGTCACACCATTTCAGTCTCTTCCTCTTCAGTGCTTCCTGCAAGAGAATTTCTCCAAGCTATGGAGTACATGGCATTCAACATTCCCATAGTTCCCTTTGCTAAACTTCACATGAGAAAATCTCAGTGGTATCTCAAGATTGTTTGACTCCAGTACTTCCACTCAGTAAAGCCTGTGGTTTCTCTCTTGCCTTGTCTCAAACTCGAGATCCAGTTATGGATTCACCAAATTCCCCGAATCCAGGTCCGTCTTTCCTGGCTCTGATTCCTACGCAGGAGCTGTACAAAAGTACTTCTGATCTTGGTAGGGGAGTTGCCTCTACCAACTTAAAGGTTCAGGGCCTTTGGTCCCATAAACATCTTTCAGACCACATCAACTTCAACGATATGAGGGCTCTACTTCTAGCTCTCCAGGCTTTTCATTCCCTTTGTGTTCCCAAGTCTTTTAAAGGTTTTTACAGACAATATCACAATCACTTGGTACATCAGCAGTTAAGAGGGACAGAAAATCTTACCTCCTTGCAGTCTGGCTCTTCAAGCTTGGGATTTTGCAGTCTGGTATCACTTGGTTCTTCAGGTGATAAACATTTCTTCGGAGCGCAATCTGTTGACAGAGTCTGAGCAGGTCCAGGACAAGTCATCATTAATTGATTCTTCATAAGGAGATATTTCTGGACATTGTACATTAGTGGGGTGCTGTACGGATAGATATTTTTGCCTCCCTTCTGAGCAGACAGCTTCCCCAGTTCTGTTCCAGAGTAGCAAGTCTTTTGGCTTGGAAAGTGATCAGCATGCCTTTTTCTTGGAAAGGAATGTTTCTGTATGCCTTCTCCCTCTTCCTCTACTACCAAAGGTCCTGCACAAGATTATGTGAAAACACCCAAAATCTTGCTGATAACTCCCTTTTGGCCCAGACACCACTGGTTTCCCCCATCTGTTTCATCTGACCAGGGGCAGTCATCACAACTTAACTCACAGGATGGATCTTCTCACACAAGAAAAGGGATCTCTCATTCACCCTCACTTGTTCCCACTTCATGTGCTACTTAGGGTGGTAGGGTTTTGATGCCTTTTGTGCAACAATTTTCTGAGGTCACACTTCGGATTTCACAGGGCGCCAGAAAACCCACTACTAGAAAATACATGACACTATGGAAGAGATTTTGTATTTTGTATCTCAAGCATGAACTGAACCCTTTTTCTTTGGGGGGGGGGGGGTGCTCCTATGGTCCATTCTTGTTTGTGTGGGTTGCTAAATTCTGATGTGGCATATTCATCTGTTACAGTTAATTTGTCAGCCATTTCTGCTTGTCTGCCTCTGAATTCACCTTCGTCTTCAAGTTTTAAAGAAAAACATTGTTGAAAGTTGTCCTTCATATTCGGTCTTCAAGAAAGCCTATTCCTCCTTCTCGGGACCTAAATTTTGTTCTTGAGAAATTAATCTAGTCCCCTTTTGAACCTACATTTTCTTCTTCCCTACAACATTGTACTTGAAAAACTATATTGTTTGTGGCTCTTACTTCTGCCTAAAGGGTCTCGGAACTTCAAGCAGTCATGACTGTTCCACCTTTTTTGGTTTTTCACAAGGTCAGGGTGTCTCTTCTTAATGATCCTTTTTTTTTTTATGCCCAGGGTGGTTAATGATTTGTGTCTGAATCAGTTGGTTCATCTTCCTTCTTTTTTCCCTTTTCCTCAGTATCCTAGTGAGAGAGTTCTTCACACCTTGGATTTACATAAGCACCACAAATATATTACTTGGACAAAACAAAATGTATCATGAAATCTGAACACAGTTTTGTTTCCTTTCATGCCAGGAAATTGGGTTTGGCAGTATCTAAGCAGACTATCTCCTCCTGGATTTCTAAGGCCATTTCTTTTTTGTTATTCTTTTCATGGCGAGCAGTTTCTTCTTCTGTTTGTGCTCATTCTGCCAGGGCAGTGGCTTCTACTGGTGCTTTTATTCAAGGGTCTGGATACTAAATCTATCTTGGAAGCTGCTAATTCATTTTCTTTTCACAGTTTCCCAAACATTACAAGTTGGATGCTATTTCTAGGGCCCAGGCTGGTTTTGCTAGGGTTATCCAGCAAGGGTTTTTTGATGGGTCTTCTGTGGCTTCCTTCTCCCCATACTTTGTAGTTGCTTTTGTACTCACTCATGAGTAAAGAATACAGCAGCTGTGATAAGGATGAAAGTAGTGCAGTTGTTTAAGATGTTGACATAACGGTGGATGTTCTACTTCTCAGTTTTGCAGTATTCTGCCCCCCATCCTCCATTATTTCTTTTTTTTTCCTTTTGCCTGTGGGCTCTTTTATCTTCTACTTCCCTCCACCTCCCCATTTATTTGCATTTGCTTTCCTCTTTGATTGCTCTTCATTTTTGAGGATTAGGTGTTCGTTTGTCATATTTGTACCTTACAACTTGCGTGTAGAACATACATCTAATGTACAGCACCTGGATGATGTGAGGGCTTTGGTGTACTGGATGGAAATTTGTCTAGCCTTGGTAGGATATTCCAGGAGTAAAGAATACCGCAATATTAAGAAGTAAAATGTCTACATTATGGTAAGGTCTTGCCTACGTGTACTGTCTAGAATCATTTTTCAGAGCTACAGCTTTGAACATTTGATAAACCCCTGCATTTTAAACCAGCAAGCTGTGTGATAAAGCATTCAGTGTTTGCACATGTTACTGTTGTAGTCATAAGGATATCAGCCACTGCCTGAGCATGTCTGGCCTGACTTTAAAGCTGAACTCCCTTTCTAGAAGATATTTTTTTAGTACCCATCCCTTTTGCTAGGAGGGACTTGAACTGTAAGCTTTGAAATGCAAAGCACCCTGCCCTCAAAATCAACCTTTTCTTGATGATGCCTTAAGTCATCTAGGAGTCCTTTGAGTATGTCCAGCTATCTTTTCTCTCTCTCACCCCCATCCCACAATACAACCAAAAGAGAGCTAACTTTGCTCACTGTGGTGGTTCAATATATTAATAGGACTAAAGACTGACCTTTGCATCTGTCTACTTCATACTAAGAAAGTAGGCTAGATTAATATCCCAGTGAGCTGTCAGCCCTGGACCAGTAAGCTGCTGTCTGGCTGGTGTCTGCCTTGGGTTATCTGGGATAGCTCTTTTGAGCGAAAGCTGGACGCAAGACCAGTCAACCTGTCAAACATGAAGTAAGAATTGCTGCTTTCAATGTAGGTTAAGGTTTACTGACAGGATGCAGCTTGCAAGTGGATAACAGGATGGTATGGAGTGAGTCTGGACATTGTATGTATCCAGGAATCCAGGAGAAGAGATGGAAGGGCAGTGTTGCAAAGTCACTTGGAATGGATTCCAAAGTGTACTACACAGCAGGAGGACAAACTAGAAATAGTGGGGGGAATTGTGGTGAGGGAGGGGATTTAGAAGATTGTGAGGGATGTCATCCGAATTAGTGATACACTGGAGTCGGATTCACTTCGGAATATCGAAATTCCGAAACAAATCCAAAAAAAAAAAATGTAAATGTTTCTGCAGGGGTGGGGGGGGCAAACCCCCGCTACTTAAATATTCCAACTCTGAGATCGCACTACAGTGAGAAAAAGGGAAATCACCCATTCTGTGCTGTATGCAGATCTCCATTCACAATGTCAGGATTCCGAAAGTTCGATCATATGGTATCGGCCATATGAAATTCGATCTTTCAGGATTTCGGCCTTGTGAAATGTTCCCCTGAAGTCTGATTGCCATGAGTCTAAGAACAGGGCATTGTTCATAATCTTAGCCTGTGCCCCACAGGACGTTGTGAAATTGAAGAAAAAAGTGAATTCAGACAGCAGTTGCAGGGCAACATGAATTATTGGTATTAATGCGTGGCCTGAATTCATATATCTGAACAGACAGAACAGGATATGAAAATTGCCTTAATCCACATGGGTGGGACAACAGGAATAAAAAAGTCATTCTACACTTCTGTTACATTGAGTAGAAGCTAATTTCTAGCTCTCCCAGTGTGAAAACAGAAACTCAGAAGAGACAGACATTAGACTTGTGTTTATGGGTGGATTTCAGTAACTGGCTAGTAACTATACAGCCTGGCTGCCAGGAATAAAGAAATACAGAAGACTTGGAAAAAAAATCTACTAAACGTGAGGAAGAATCACTGAGTGGGGAAAGTTTTGCATCTGTTCAGCAAAAACCAAATGCAACCTCCAGACATGACATCCAGTAAACCTACATTAAGATATAAGACAACTACATTCAGACCTGGTTAAAATAAACAAAACACTGATGGAGTATGTCAACACAAATAACAAAAGGTTGGAAAAACGGAAGAAGCTTTAAACAGATATTCAGATGAAATGATAAAGTTGCAAAAATCAGAGGTCATTGTGTGTATGCTCTATACCTGACTATAAGAAAGCAACCTAGATCTTTAATAGTAAAGATGCAATCCTAGCAGCGGAAGAAGTTGATTGACAAAACTGTAGCAGGAGGACAAAGTACTGAAAGTAGGAGACCATCGGTGTGTTTGTGGAGAATGATTACTCATTGTACACCAGACAGAAGAGGAACAGATTTATTCCACTCTTCAGGAAATGTCGAGATGTAGGTGTGAGATTTAAACTGCTGTTTCCAGCTGTCCTCTATGTATTCTTTCCCTGGATGGACCAAAATCATTTTTTGATGAAGTACATGCTAAGGAGGAAATACAGAAGTTTGCCCAACAAAAAGTAAGCTGTGAAACAGAAATAGATTCTGCTTGTTGTTGTGGTAGTAAAGACCACAGAGGGACTGTACTTGTGAAGCATTTTCAAGTTTTCCAGTGGAAAATGTTAGAGAGAAGGAAGGGAGCTTGAGAGTTGATGAGAAGAATCAAGAGTATGTTGGAAGTGACAGGATTTCAGAGGTGAATAGTAATAAAACTAGTAATTTAATGTGAGATTAAAATGCAATAATTATGTATAAGAAATACAACAGAACAAGAAAAATCTGGAAATACTGGGCTTTTTCAGAATTTATTGCACTTCTGGGGGACTGTAAAGCATATGCTGTACTTCGTCATTAATGTTTGAAAGAGAGTTTTGGGGAAGGGAATAGGAGGGAGAAAGTTAACTGTTACATAAAGATTTTTTTAAAATAGTACTAATTTTGTGGCATGTGGTTTTCTTTGCCTGATATAAAGTTTTTTTTTTTTGTGTGTGTAATGGGAATTGTAAACAGATGATGCTGTTTATTTTTTACCCCCTTCTGTCTTTCTTCAGTTTTAGGGAATGCAGGCACTGCAGTGTAAAAAATAAATAAATTCAGTCTAGTTTATAAAAGAAAAATTAATTTGCGTTTTCTCTTTCTTGCATGGGGAAAATTACCAGATTAAAAGGTCTTACATTTATTTAGCAACACGTTTTAAGTGAGCGTAAGTAAATGAAAAAGAACATTGAATATTATGAGGCTTTTTTCCCTAGCCAATTCATGAATGCTCAGTAACAGTTCTACAGCTTGTCTTAATGTTTCCATGGAAACAACCTAATAAAAAACTGGCTGCCTGGTTCTCATGTTTCCATGGAGACCAACTGATAAAGAAAAACTGGTTACTGTTTGGTGGAAAGTGATTGGCTGAGGAAAAAGAAAAGTGAAATTGGTCAGGAGATAATGTTCTCTGGATGCATTCAGTAGTTTTCCCAGCTGAGAGAGCTATAAAGACCAGACAAAAGCAGTCAGCACTTAGTAGAAGCACAGGCTGCACCATGCCTATTAGCATGGGTAACATTTCATTTAGATTAACTTAAGTCTGTGAGTGTGGCTGTCAGTTTGGGATTTCTGCTCATATTATTAGGAGGGTAAAGCTTCAGTATTTGAATATGTATGCAATATTTTTCTGTTACATTACATTAGTAGGTTTTAGGGCTATTTGGTGTGTTTTTTGAGGGCTTTCAGTAAAACAAATGTATAACGTGACATAGGCAAAAATAGATATGACAAGAAACAACTGTATAAAAGTTCAACCTGTCAGACAGTGTATGCATGTAACACAAAAGCTGGAACTAGATATTTAACAGAAAAGGTGTTATATGTAAAAGGTAGGAATAATAACTTTTTAATACAATGATGCTTTCTGTAACATCTTTAAATGTAAATAGCCCACTGATAAATACAGAAAAGAAAGAGTAGTGATCTATATTAAAAACATGTAAAGTGCAAATAGCTGTGTTACAGGATACACACAAAGAACTGAACATGTGAATTTGATAAAGAAGGGTTTTCAGGATGGTTATTCAGCCGAATACCTGGGACAAAGCAAAAGAGGAGTACTTGTATTAATTGTAGGAGGAGCTCCAATAGTGATAGAAAAAGATAATAATAGGTTTGTTGTGCTAAGGGAGGAGGATTACACTGGCATGTATTTACATTCCACCTAAAACTGGTATAATGGAGCTTAAGAAAATTCTGTAGGGAGTAATCCATTTTCAGTAAGGAGTATTACTTTATAGGCAGGGACTGGAATTTTATTTGCAACAGTGAAGATGTGTCTGAGAGGCCCAGAAGGGAAAATATAACAAAGGAGGGTAGATTTTTGGAGAAATATATGAAAATATTTGCCATGGGAGGTGTGAAGTCAGTAGTAGTAGTAGTTCGGAGTGAATTTACATATTCCCCCGGTATAAAAACTGGGCTAGGCAAGACAGAATTTACATTTCATAGGAGCATTTGTATTTAATTGAAGGTCTTGATACTTGCCCAGTAACGATTTCAGATCATGCACCAGTAGTAGCCAAAATAAAAGCGAGACATTAGCTCTTTCTCATGCATCTGTTGAAAAGAGAGGAATTTAAGGAATGAGTAGCGTAGATTATCCAGGAGCTGTTAGAGGGTAGAAATTTCTTCTGAAAATATAGCTAGGGAGTGGGATAAAATTAAGGTGGAGTTTAACATTAGGATGGAAATGAAAGAGAGCTGTGATTAAGAAGTAACTAGAATTATTTAGAGGGGCTGACAAATGTTAAAGTATTGCAGAATAGGCGGAATCTCTCAGAACAAGAGGAGGATCAACTGCAGAATGCTATACAGAAAATAACGGATCACGTCGATAATATGCACAAGTTAAGAACTGTTACGCAGCTGTTTTTCATAACTCAAGAGTACACAAACTTTTAGCACGACGACTCTGGCAACAAAGTAGAAAGGGTTTCACCAAACTTAGGGAGCCTAAAACAAGGAAGGCAGTAAGAGCTCCTGTACATAGGAAAAATGGTAATTGTGGGAACAGTACATAGAAGGGAGGACTGATGTGTAAAAGGAGGCAGGACTTAAATGAGATATATAATGTCTGATTGAGAATGTTTGGGTAGATTATAATTGATGTATATTTGCAACTGGGATTCAGTCTGGTTTGTGATGTAAAATGTATGCAACAATAATTGTGTGAGTGTGGTTTGTTTTCATTTATATAAATGTATGATTATGTAGTAAGTGATGGTTTAATAAAGAGGTTTCTTTTTTAAGAAAAGGCAAGACTTGAATAATTTATGTAATGCTTCTTAGGTAATATGATGTATAGCAGTGTATGTGAAGTATAATGTTTAAGTTGATTATAGTTTCTTTTATATGAATGTAAATTTGTCTATGTCACAAGTGACAAGTCATTGAATGTGTCAGAATAAAAAAAAAAAAACATACAAGAGTGACCAGCATGCAACTGTAGTAGGCTTTTCCTCCTAGTAAGGAAAGGGCACTGGAGTACAGTCTGATTGTATATCCATCCCCAGTGAAACAGTCAGCCTTCAGCATGTACCACTGTTTGTCTCATTGACCCGGAAACAGTGGTCAGAGAAAGCTCTAAGGTCAGCAAAGACTAGGTTGAAGACATGGGAGTTGACTGGAGAGAGAGAGAAAGCACAAGAGTTCATGGAGTTACTCAGAGCTCTAGCACCTCAGGAAGAAGAGGAAATAGGTGGAATTAGAGAAAAATGGCAGTGCCTCAGAACAGGTGTGTGGCCGAGCCAGGTATGGAAAGCTAGGTACAATAAGGCAAGCTGGTGGTGAAATGCAGAAGTGTAAGAAGTCATTAAAAGGAGTGCAGGCAAAAGTATGAGATAGTAAAGATGGACTAGGCTAAAAAACAATACTAGTTGACTAACAGGCTAGGAGAGGAGCTGTAGTTGCAAAGAACAAGACATTAGAGACAATCTACTATCTTTTGGAAAGTGATTCTGTAGATTGCACTGTAATTGAAACTGTGTCACATTGCGAGAAAAAGAAGGATAAAGAAGAAAGTTGGACACTGTTCATAAGGGATGTCAGGAATAACCTGCTCACCAGACCACAAGAAATCAAAGGCAGATGGAAGGGAGTACTTTCAGCAGCTTCTGAATGAAGAAAACCCCACACAAGGTGTATTCCCCCAGATATATACCCTACAATGAAGAAAGAAGGGGAACCCACTCTAGAAGTAGTAAAAACAGCATTAAGGAAAATGAAGTCATGGACAGCAGCAGGTTTAGATGAGTTTACAGCAAATATGATTGAGATGATAGGTGAGGTAGAGTGAAATGGCTCCTAAGGGTACTCATAACAGTATGGAGAAATAGGTGTATCCCAAATGATTGGAAAATAAGCATACTAGTGCCAGTGTAGAACAACAAAAGTGACATCCATCCACAACTGAGGGCAGTACAGAGGGGTTAAACTCATGTCACACTGCATGAAAGTTGTGGAGGAAGCTTTTGGTAAATGAATACAGAGTAGTAAAAAGTAAGATAGGAGATGCACGTCTCAGTTTCAGATCAGGATGCAGCAGAACCAACTTAATGTTTGCAGTGAGTCAGACAGTTGAGAAGAAGCTAGAGATAGAGTCCAACTGGCCATTCCCGGACTTTGAGAAAACATATGCACAGGTCCCTAGCAAACGGATTTGGGCAGTCCTGCTGTGATTCATAGTGCTAGAAGCATTAGTAGAATTAGTGCAGGTTATATACAAGGACCCAGTGACTCAACTGCAAACAGTGTTTGGCCTTAGAATTGTTCCCAGTGGGGGCGGATGTACATCAAGGTTCAGTTTTGAGCCCCCTGCTGTTCATACTGGTGATGGACTACATCAGCAAACTGGGGGAGGGACAGATGCAACAAAGTTGCTGTATGCAGACAATGTGATATTACAAGCAGACTGTGAGCAAGAACTTCTGCAAAGGATATGGGAATGGAAGGCAAAACTGAAGGCACATTGGATGAAAGTGAGTAAAGAGATGATTGTTGTAATTGCAGCAAATGGGGGGGTATCAAGAATAAGCTAAGAATTGAGATAAAGGGAAAATAGTGGAACAGCTTAACAGCTTGAAGTGTCGGGGAAGGGAAGTCTGAATGAGGAAGTTAAAGCTAAAGTCAGAGGGACTGCTGCCAAGTAGTATAGAGGGTCGTCAGTAGTGGCTGACTGAAGAATGCCAAGTAAGCTGAAAAGTAAGATGTACAAACAGTGGTGTGACCAGCACTACTGTATGATTAAAAAAAACCTGGGCAGTAAAGACAGTGCAGATGAGGATGCTAGCAGTGATGGAGGCAGTGCCTGAGATGGGTGATAGGATGTACACTGCTGGACAGACCAAGAAATGAAGACGACAGAGCAGAGGCCAGAGTTGCTCTATTTAGAGAGAAGGTCAGAAAACAGATTACAGTGGTTCTGGCACATGTGCAGAAAAGCAGAAGACAATCAGGCAAGAAATATTTGGACAGACAAACAAGGAAGAGGAAACTAGGCCATTCAGCAAATAATTTTCTTGGGTGGCGAAAGCCAGGGAACCTTTTTGGCTAGGCTTGTATAGGCCCCAGGGCCGATAGCCTAGTACCTACCTATGAGATGGATGGTTTGAATGAGAAAAGAGCTGTGACAGTCAGGCATGACTGTTGAAAAAGGTAGGAGAGTAACACTGAATTGAGAGAGATTGGGACAGTTTAAATGACACCCCAACCCCATATAGAAAACTGGGAAAAAGAGGGTTGATGGAAGTGAACTGTCAAAGTAGTTGGCAGATTCATTGTTGGTTATGATTACCATACCAGGACTGTAGCTGACCAGAACAAAGCACACTGTACAAGAGCAGCTGCCACCACAGCTCTGCCTTTTTCAGAAGTATGTTTGGTTAGAGCATCTGTGAGCTGGCCACTTCAATTTTTGTTCACTTTTTCCAAATATTCCAAGATGGACATTGACTAGAGGGTTGATTTTGCATCTACAGTCCTGAGAAACGCACTTTAGCCCTCCACACATGTCCCAGGTCAGAGATCTGTAGTAGAGGAGTTACCACCTATGTTTTCCCTTGTATCCTTATTTTTCCTTGAATAAATTGATTTCATGCTGTAGCCTGGGGATAGACTTAAATGAAATGTGATGCATACCAGGCTTTAACTGTACTAGAGAGTTCCAAAGTTGTGAATGTTCATAAATATCTAGTTGCATACAAATAAATCTTATTATTTTTATAAGTAGTTTGTCAGATGTGTTGGGAACTTGTTTAGATATTAATCCCTACTTTTCTTTCCTGTTTACTCAGATTTCTGGGTTCCATTCTTTTAGCTTAGATAAAGGTCCACATGTGTTGCTGGCTCCTTGCTCCAAAAAATAATCAAAGGTAGTACAATTTACTCTTCCTTTTAGCAACTGAATTTGTTGCTGTATTGCTTGGAATGGAAGATGACCCTTGTCTTGTGTCGGATCATTTGAATGCTCTTGAAGTCTAACCAGAGGATTTGTGTCCACTTGTGGGTCTGATGTGCTGAATGCCTTGCAGCAATGAGTGCATTGTTCAGACTTCCTTTCTTTTACACGTCTGTACTGTATTAGAGACTGTAAATCATAACTTTATCTCTGCACTCTTCCACAAAAATAGGGCATTTGTTTCTTATTTTAACTGATCAGTGTCCAGTTGATGGAGGAAAACAGAGATGAATGATCCCAGCCCTTAGGTTCTTTCCTGCAAAGTTATAGAAGCAGAACTGTGTGAATGTAATAGTGAAAGTTATGGTATTTGACTCTTATCTTTACTGCTTTGTGAAAGTTTTTCTTTTTGTAGTGTTCTTATTAAAATTTCTTTGTAACAGCAACAAATGTAATAATGTTTGCATAGTGTTTATTTAGTAAGTGTTACTATGTCTGAAAAGTGAAGCACAGTGCAGCCACTAAAGTTTGTACGGTTTCTGGCCTTGTCAGCGAGAGTATTAGATCTCTTATGCAGAACTTCACCAAACGCACTCTATTGGTGGAGCTGTGTTGTAATATGCGCACCTCAGTATATAGGTTTAAACTCAAGACAGTTAATTTTAGGACAAGACTATGCATTCTTAGTCTTTAGAGAAATGTTGGGTGTCTTAAGCGTCATTCAGTGAGTTGGATCACTCCTGTTAATTGGCTTGATAACCTTCCTATTAGCTTTATAACCTTCCTATTAGCTTTAAAGGAGTACAACAGGTTTCTCTAATGTATTCCTCAACTTCATGGCCCTTTTCCTCCCTATTTACATTGTCCTCTGTAAAGCAACAACAATAAAGCATTTACAATTTTTATAATTCCCCTTACTTCTGTAACAGAAGCCTACCTTCTCATAATGTGATGGTTTCACTTACAAAATGATTCTCTCACGCTTGAATAAAGCTTGCTGGAGTCACCCAATTAATGACATAATCAAGGCCAGGCAGTGCAGGTACTTTTTTTTTTTTTTTTTTTTATATCAGTTCCCTCCCCCAAAGTAACATCACCACAGCTGTCATCTGATTCTAACTAAAATAATAAGACCCACCCATTCTGTGATGTCATGGCTCCCTTGTCCCTCCCCCAGCCTGAGTGCTGTTCATTTTATTCAGTAGTAGTGTAGTAGCACCGATGTTTGGAAACACACAAATTTGGTATGTATACTTGTACATTCTGCATGGCAAATGATGGTGTATCACTTACATACTTCTCTGTTGTATTTGCACCAGATACTGTTAGTGTGCAGTGCGGGAATAGAAAGATTAAAACATTACCCTGGTATCAGAGGTGGCAGTGCAACATATTCATAGTGGCTTAACATGAGAGTAGCTCTAAGCAAGCACCATGTGAAACCTGAACAAGCACCTAGAATTATTCAGTGCAGCGTCCACATCTTAAGTCTGAAAATGAATTCACATACTCACATGAACAGGGGTAGCTGCATATTGATGGCTAAAAGGAGTATGGGCATGTCGGGTGGTTACTACACTGCAAAACTGGTATGTAATGGTGGAGATATTTGGAAGGCATGAGCAAACACATTATTATATTAAAGCCATAGCACCAATTGAACTGGAGGCTGGCAAATAGATTTAGTAAGGGACTTTGTCCATGCACAAATATTTCAACAGTGATTCTTTGCAGTGGCATCCATTATCTGATTCAAGGTAAGTTAACCTTGATGTCCTTTATTAAAAAAAAATCAATAAAAAATTTACTTTGTTATAAGTGACTTCTGGACACAAGAAAAAGGGAGGGGAAAATATAGCAATGTGGTTTGTATGTACAAAGACAAATCCAGGGATACTGCAAAAGGTTTTTTTTTGCAAACCAACCAGTGGAGTAAAAACATATGAAGGCAAACAGTGCATACAAACACACTTTGCACATGTAAATCTCAATTTTTAACAAGGTGGAAGCATGAAGTGACACCTTAACACTTAAATTAATAAAGATCTAAACTGGTTAATAGTATAAATGCTTTATTCTTTAGCTCCTTGGTGCAAGACCTTACTGGATGTGATTGCAGTCAAGTAAGGCCATGGCTATAGTGCAGCAAAAAAAATGTCCCCTCTAAGAAAGGAAATGCTAGAGCAGATTAAATTACATGAGTCAAGCACCCTGCTGAGATCTGCCAAACAATGGAATTACCAGGTCAAATTACCCTCAGGACTTTGACAACTATGGAAGCTAAGTGTTATGGGGGAGGGGGAAAGTAAATGGACTGGAATTCATTGTCTCACAAATTAGTGCCATTTAAACTAAATTAGAAAAAAAGCCAGCAGTAAACAGCACTTTGAGTGTGTTCTGCGGCATTTGCACTGTTTCTGTTTTAAGTAGTCATCCAGCAGCAGGGAATGTTACTTACACTGTTCTATTTTACTCAGTACTTTGTACGCATGTAACATCTATGAAATGACAGGAACTTTAGGCAAACGGAGGCCTGCATGATGTAACATTTTGAGCCAAACAATGATTTCTGGGATACTGGATGGCGGTAATCTCCCAGTGAAGTACCTCACGGGCGGTTTTGCGCAGCTTTGGGTGGGGGGTGGGCATGACTGAAGTGATTGGCAGTCCGGAATTCGGCAAATGTACGGAAGCAAGCATACTTTGCATTACCTATATACTGTAACATTCCGTCCGTTAACATAAGCATACTCGAATTCAGCATACAACAACAATTGCAGATGTAAAAATGTACGGAAGCTAGCATACAACAAGAATTGTAATTGTATATAACATTCCGTCCGTTAACATAAGTATACTCAAATTCAGCATATAACAAGAATTAAGCACTAAGAGCATTTAACAGTTTAATTAAGCATACAACAAGAATTGCAGATGTACTAGGAGCATTTAACAGTTTAAATGTTCGATGGTTAGCACATTATTAGCAGTGCCTAAAAATAGCCCCTCACATGTATTTATTAGCACCTTATTAGCAGTTATTAGTAACGTTAGATAACATGACAATGGTATCAGTGAAAACCATTTGTCTGTAACACACATTACTAATCTTCAACCTGACTTGACAATGGAGTTTGCAGCTATAAAAGGTGGGATGCTTTGGCAAACATGTTTGCTACATCCAGCCTAAACTACGAGAACGTCGCTGACATGAGCCGAATCGACGATACCTACCTGTCCTCCGTGACATCTTCCCTGCCTTCTGCCATTGCATTCCTGCAGTCCGTTGGCATTGTGCACAAGGAGAGACGGTGCCACCTCTGTGGCTCCAGGGCTTCTCTGGTTCGCCATCGGACATCATTTGCCTGGAGATGCACTGCCCGAAAGTGTAGGAGCAAGTCAGGAATGCTTTCTGGCACCTTTTTCCATAAGAGCAGACTGCCTTTGGATATCCTGCTCAAAATCCTGTATTGGTGGGCAAGAAAGCTGCCCATCTGCAGACTGGCAGACCACTTGGCAGTCTCCATCAACTCGGTGCCGGACTGGTATCAGTTCCTACAGGATGTCTGCAGCTGGAAACTTCTGCAGGACCCGATGCTGCTTGGGGGACCCGGTAAGGAGGTCCAGATCGACTAATGCCTGCTAGTAAAAGCAAAATACAATCGTGGAAGAGCCTTGGCTAAGATGGACCGTTGGGTCTTTGGCATATATGACTGCAGTCTTAAAAGCGGATACCTCCGCTTTGTGTCCAAAAGAGATGCAGCCACTTTGATACCGATCATCAGACAGTATGTGTTACCGGGGACGGTGATAGTGTCTGATGAATGGGCTGCCTACAGGGGCATTCCCGAATTAGCAGGGATGAATTACACCCACCTTACTGTTAACCACATTAAGAATTTCGCAGACCCTCAGACTGGCGCACATACTAATGCCGTGGAGGCCATGTGGTCCCGATGCAAAAAACAATTGCGACAGATGAATGGCACTCTCCGACACGTTGGACAGCCATTTGGATGAGTTCCTGTGGCGCGAGAAATACAGCAGACAAGATGATGACTTGTTCCTCTGCCTACTTGCACATGTAAAACAGTACCAGGATTTGCATGAAGAGGATCTGGGTGGCCGTAAAGTGATGGTGCAATAACTTGAAATGGTGATTTTTAACTTCTGCTGTATTTTGTAATGGTGCAATAACGTGTGAGGTGATGGTGCAGTAACTGGCAATATCTTTTTTTTAATTGATTTACTGCTACTACTACTATTAAATGTTAAATTTACGTTAAATAAATTGATGCTTTTATTTCAAATACTATTGCATGTTAAAATTACGTTACATATTTTAACTTGCGTTTATTTCAAATACTATTGAATGTTAAAATTACGTTACATAAATTGCGTTCGGAAACTGTGATTTTACCTTCTGCTGTACTGCGTTTCAATTGAATTGAATGTATTTTCAACATTTACCTTAAATAAATTGCGTTAATTTCAAATACAAGTGAATTTTTTTATCCTACAATTACGTTAAATGCCTTTTAGGGTAACTAGGAGGCGGGCTTTGCTACTGTGTTTACATGTCATTGTGAGTCTAGGAGGCGTGTCCGGGGCGGGGTTTGCTACTGCGCATCCTGCGAGGTACTTCACTGGGAGATTACCCTGGATGGCAACCTGATTTATCCAAACCATGTCAATATGCCAGCCTCCAGGTAGTCAGAGTCTGGAATTACATATAAAAATATTTAAAATCCTGTAAATAATCCCAGAGTGCTGTTAAAGTGTAGGAAACATCATGCCATGATGTTTTAGACATGTTTTTTCTGTCTGTGGGTGCGGTACTCCTTTAATAGGTTTGCTTGATCTCATTTTGCTGATAAGGGTGCACTGTATATTTGTCAGTTTTGTCAAAGTCATGGCTCTATAATTTTTGAAGAAGATTCTGCTCCATTTGGGGAGGGGGGTGACAGGTCTCCCATTGAACTCTATCCATGCTGATTTAGGAAGTTTCTTGGCAGTACTCTTGTACCATTTTTATCACTGATATCATCAGGGGGATTTTCATCAAGAATGTTTACAAAAAAAAAAAATCAAGGTACAGTTTTGTTCCTTTCCGTCAGGCTGTTACTGAAAAGTAGGATCAAAAACTTACTACTTGGTTTTCCGTGTAATCTTCTTTTCTAGGAAGTTTTCTAGAAATGAGTCAAGGCTCTGAATACTTAGATGCAAAATCTGGTCACTTTACATAAGTGCCTTTTGTCTCTTGGGCAGTCTGCCAAAATACTGCCATTATTTCTCCCTGCTTAATAGGAGAATTAAATGACAAAGATCAGCAGTGGCTCTGGTAAGTCTGCTTCGCATCTAGGAACCCAGTGTATCAAAATGAGTCACAGGGCAATCCGGTACAAAAACCACAACAGAGGTGTGAAGAGATAGCTGTCCCTAGCATTGAGGTAGAGAATGGACTTCACTTTCTTGTTGTTTGTGAAAAATGGAAATAAAAGCACTTAAATGTTAACATTGAGTAGTTCAGTCCTTGCAGCCCACATGGAGTCTTCAGACTGAGCACCACCTGCTTCTTTGCATGCCTCGTCTTTAGTTCTTTGGCCAAGGAAAGGTTTAGAAAATAATTGAGAAAGACGTTATTGATAAAGAACTTTCTGCAGTCAGGTTGGGTGACAAATCAGGTGAGTCATCTTTGCAGCCCCCTGGTCCAAAGACTGCAAGGATTGAGCCCTGTTGCTGCCACCATTGTGGGAACTCACACTACTATGACTACTTTCCACACCAGTGTTGGTTGGTTCTGAAGTATCTTCACAGGCTCTGACTTCCTATGCTGAAGTGTTAGTTACCGAGGGAGAGGACTTTACTTCTGTAGTCATGCGAGAAGAATCTTCAGAGGAACCAGATTGAGGTCACGGTCACCTGCTAGCGAACAGTGGCCTCTCCGTTTCCAAACCTCAGATGCTGAAACCAGTAAGCCTGGTTAGTTTGCCCCAGTCTACACCCCAGATGTTCTTCGTGTTTCATTGTTGCAGTCATTACATTTGGGTAATCTGCTGGCAGGTTGCCCTCAGTCGGCCTGATTAACAAAGTCTTGGGTCATGCGTCAGTTGCTGTCCCTTCTTCCATGATGTCAGGTCATCAGGGCTATAAAACATGCAGCCGACGCCATTACATTAGTCTTTCTTGCCACGCGGTGCCCAAAGCAGAAGCAATTTGCAAGTGCCGGTCGGCCAACTCCTGAAATTTTCATTTTCGAGTTTCAGATCCGAAGTCTTCAGCTATAAAGCTAAGTACCCCGTTGGGAAAACCTTTTCTTGCTCCTTACTGATGTCAGTAAAAGTTAATAATTGCATTACTTGTGGGAAGCAAATACCTCATAAGGATTTCCATTTGTACTGTATTCCTTGCCTAGGCCCTGACCATAACGTACCTTGCTGTCGGTTTTGTGCTTTATTTAATCAACGCACTATCAAACGTCAGTACATTTTTGTTTCTAAATATTTTGGTTCACGCTTTAATTATCCAGAAATGTCGTCGGTTAGCAATCCGACTACCAGAATACTTAAAAAATGTAAAGAAAAAGACAGAGACAGGCCGAACTGATGACGATGCTTCTCCTAAGCCAGTCGCCAGTTCACTGGTACTCAGTGAGGAGCTTTTGCAGCCCCTGATACCCGCTACTTCTGATTCGCAGGCCTCTACTGAGACTCATTCGGAGTCTGGTATGCCATGAGATGCTTCAATTATGGAACACGTGAATGTCTGTACCTTGGATGGGTCCGGAGACGCTGTGCAGGCACCGGCTTCTGAGGGTGTTTTCAGGCCTATAGATTTGTATATTAGACTGACGCCATCTTCAAAACTAAGGCCGAAATCTCGACCTATGCCTAAAAAGCCGATGCCTGGGCCACATGTGCAGGCCGTTATGCCTAAAAAACAAATTATCAAAATGGCTGAAGATTTAATTACTCTGATCAGGGGTAGTCAACCCCCCCCCCCCCTTCTAAGAGGCCTAGGCAAGACTTTCATTATGAATCTTCTGAACAGGATTCTGTTTCTTCTGACTCTTCTAATGAACAGGAATTGTCTATTCCTACTTATGAGGACTCTGATGCAGAAGATTCCATTCCTTCTGCTTCACCCCCTGAGGATTTTTCTTTTGGGGAAACTTCACATACCTTAAGGGACCATTTCCACTGGGAAAGTCAGGATTTCTCTGAATCTAAAAAGAGACTTAGGGATTTTCTTCTTCCTCAGCATAGGCCTTTGGCTATACCTCCTGTTCTAGACGTTGTTGATGATGTTTTTTCAGAATCTAGTATGGCTCCTGATTCTCTGCCTCCGGCTCCTTGTAAGCCAGACAGATACTACAGGGTTCCTGACTCCCACAAATTCCTTTTCAAAAATCCTGTTGCAGATCCTGAAACCATTTCTCAGGGCCCCAAGGACATTAAGGCTTCTACAGCTAAACATCCCTACCCCTTCTGATAGAGATTACAGGGCGCTGGATAGATGGGGTAAAAAGGTTTACATTTCTGCAACCTTGGAAATCAGGGCTTCAAACTGTCAATTTCATATGCTAAAATATCAACAGCATATCATGGGTCTGCTTAAACAGAAAATGATGTTAATTTACATTAACAGGAACAAGCAAGCAAAAACTGAGGGTGATGCTACACAGTGCTAGAAGTCTGAATCTCAAAATGCACTCACTCAAGGCACTCCTTAAAATGGAGAAAATCAATATCTGTGCAGTGACTGAGACCTTGTTCAAGGCTCCAGAGAGCATCCCTGCATTACCAAGCTATAACTCATACCACACATTTTGGCCTCATACCACACTTTTTGGCCATGTAACTTGGACCGGAACACCAAAGGCGGAGCTGTGTCCATATTCATTAAGGATATCCACACCTCCAGGCTAGTTGCTCAGCATAATGCAGCCGAGGTTATCCAAGTGCAACTAACTCTGGGCAAAACTGCAATCTAAATTGTAGCTTGCTACAGATCACCCACCATGCCCCAGGATTCCCACTCCTCTTTTCTTGATGTACTGGAAAATATTAGGGTTCAACCAAGCACCCTAATGGACTATTTCAACTACCCCACCATTAACTGGGAAAACTAGTCATGTACCAACTCCTTCGCTCAACGCTTTCTGGAATTCATAAACTCCAGTGCCCTGGATCAACTTATCCACACCCCTACCAGGGGCAACAATATCCTAGATCTAGTCATTACCAGCATGAGTGACCGGTGTTCTACACCTGAAGTCAACGCCTCATTGGTCTGATCCGACCATAAGCTAATTACCCTAGATATCCACATCCTGTCCCCACCCCCATTAAGGAAACCATGGTAAAAAATGTCTCCAAAGCCAACTTCATGCTTCTTAAGACAGAAGTGGTGAACTTCATGACACCCATGCAGATGGACAATACAATTACGACTATTGAATCCTACACAATTGCACTTTATAAGCACTTACATGAGTGCGTGGATCGTGCTATCCCAAACAGAACCAAGACGCTATCCTCCAAAAAAAGGAAGCCAATCTGGTGGTCCCTTGCCATAAACAAACTGTACAACAGAAGGAAGAAACTGTTGCAAAAGAGAGTAAAATCCCACAAGTGGAGGAGCTCCCTGGTCAGCCTCAGTAAGAAGCTGCGATCCCTGATAAAATCCTCCTAAGCTACTTACGAAAACAAAGTCGCCACTGATTCTAAAGACAACCACAAAGCATTCTATAGCTAGGTCAAGAATCTCAATGGCAACACTCAGATCTGCTCTGAGTTACAGCACAATGGCACTAAATATACAGACCCAACTGATATTGCCAACATCCTGGCAGATAGGGTCAGTGCTAACTTTACCCCCCTCTCACCCCCTAAAGAGCCCATCTCTATACCGGAAAAATGCAAAGTTCCTGTAATCACGGCTGCACAGGTAAAAACCACATTCTCCAAAGCCAAGAACACAGCATCCATGGGACCAGACAACATCCCAGGCTGTGTTCTCCACAAACTACAGAACGAACTGGCACCCCACCTAAGTACCATGTTCAGTCATAGCCTCACCTCAGGCTTTGTGCCTGCTGAATGGCGCACAGCAACGGTTATCCCACTCCACAAGGGGGGAGCCACCACGGACCCCGGGAACTACCACCCCATTAGCCTGACGAGCCTGGTCTGCAAGGCCATGGAACGTATCATCATGGAACTTATAAACAAAGACATTGGTAATCTCCAAACTCTGGACCACACCCAGTTCGGGTTTGTAAAAGACAGATCATGTCTCCTAAACCTGTTAGACTTCTTTGAAGCAGTCACCAAAGCCATAGACAAGGGTAAGGTGGTTCACACAGCCTATCTAGATCTTCCCAAGGCTTTCGACACCATCCCCTACTCTGGAATTATAGATAAACTCACTAAACTAGGTATAAATCCCTGTCACAAGATGGGTTGCCAACTGGCTCACTGACAGAGCCCACACTGTGAAAGTAGCAGACTCCATATTCGACTTCAGACCAGTGATAAGTGGAGTACCACAGGGTTCAGTCCTGGGTCCTCTCCTGTTTAGTATCTACTTCTCTGAAGTACAGGCTAACACAGACGGTTTTTGGCTAACGAAGTTCGCAGATGACTGCAAACTAAGAGCCATAATCGAAACTCGTAACGATGTATACATCCTACAAAAGGGCCTCACTGAGACAGATGCCTGGTGTCAAAGCCATGGCCTCAAGCTCAATGCCAAAAAGTGCATTGTCATCCCTTTTGGTAAAAACTCTGTACCCATGAACTACAACATAGGCGGTAGTATACTTAACACCGAAAGTGTGATGAGACCTTGGGACACAGGTGGGACAGTAGTCTCTCCTTTGATCACATCGCCACCGTAGTCAGGAAATCCTTCTACGTGGCACAACTCCTCACAAAAGGTTTCTCATCCAGGAAAAAAAAGAGGTCATTGTTCCCCTCTACTCATCACTCATTAGACCCATTATAGAGTACAATGCCTCTTTTGGTATGTACCTCACAAGACATCTACAACAACTGGAAAGGCTGCAGAAATACCTCACAAAGAGGATTACTGGCCTCAAACAGATGCCCTAGGCAGACAGTCTCAAAAAACTACAGCTTTACTCCGTTGCATATCGCCTACTCAGAAGTGATCTCTGCCTAACATGCAAAGCTATGTCAAACCCAGATCTGTTGGACATGGTCCACTTAAAGAAATCCCAGTCCCTCCAAGCTACATGCTCTAAGGACCTAAACCTTGTCACCACAATAAACAGAACATGCCGGAGGGATAGATTCCTGTCCCAGAGACTTCCCATACTCTGTAATAAACTACCTATTTATATCAAACAAAGCTCCTCATTAGCACTCTTCAAGAAAAATCTTGATGATTGGATGGGAAATAGGAAATTCACCCCAGGGATCACCTCTGTGGCTCTGCTCGACAGTGGCACAGGAAAATCATTTTCTTGGGTGGCAAAAGCCAGGGTACCTTTTTAGCTGGGCTTGTATAGGCCCCAGGGCTGACAGCCTAATACCTACCTATGAACCTATTTCAGACTGTGTGGAAAAAGAAAGATTTACAGGATTTATTGCATTCAGCTGAACAAGTTGGAAACCATACTTTGCAATGTGGTTTTGATTCTTTGGAGGCCTCTTGCAAGGCTGCTGTAACTGGGTCCTTGCTAAGAAGGCATGCTTGGCTCAAAGAGCAAAATCTGCCTGATCATGTTAAAGCAAAATTGTTGGATGCTCCTTTACAACAGGACAGTCTCTTTGGTAATAAGGCTGAAAAAGTTTTCAAAAAGATGGAAGACTAAGCTAAATCTATGCAAACTGTGAAAGATTTCTTACAAGTGCAACCTCCAAGATTTAGTAGGCACTGGCCTATTAAGAACTGGTCATTTCCAGTTCCTTCGAGAGCCACTCAGGTCAAACCCAGACATTCCAAAGGCTCCAGGTTTCAGTCACAAGGGACTTTTAAAACAAAACAATGGGGTGCCTCCTCTTCTAATTCTGGAAACAAAAAGACACCTCCCTATGGTAAGCAGTCTCAATGACTTCCCTTTACACTTACCAATCACTTACCTTTTAGCCGCCCCTTTGGGGGGGGGGGGACTGGCTCTTCATTCAAGAAACTGGCAACTTATAACCCAGGACAAATGGGTTTTAAATATAGTATCCCAGGGATACAGATTTCATTTCCACACGTTGCCAATTCCAAATGGATGGCCAGACCTGCCCCCAAATCAGTGGACAGAGGCCCAAAAACATGTACTTTCCTTCATGAGCATGGGGGCTATTCAACCGCTACCAGAAGAGGAAAAGGAACAAGGTTTCTATTCAAGACTTTTCCTGCTATCCAGAAAAGACAAATCATGGCATCCAATCCTGGACTTACCTACTCTAAACACCTTTCTGGACATTACAAAATTCAAGATGCTGACTCTTCACCAGTTCCTTCCTATGCTAGGCAAAGATGCCTGGTTGGCAGCTCTAGATTTAAGAGGCTTACCTGCATATCACAATCTGTGATTCTTGCAGAAGATACCTCCATTTCAAAGCAGGCTACTTGCATTACCAGTTCTCTGCACTGCCCTTTGGCTTATCTACTGCGCCCAGGGTCTTTACAAAATGCCTGGCTCCAGTAATTGCATTTTGCAGACAAAGAAATATTCAGATATATCCATACCTGGATGATTGTCTAATTCAGGCAGAAAACAAGGACACTCTTCAAAGCCATCTGGCATTTGTAAAAAGAGTCCTAACTTGTCTAGGGTACACTATAAACGAAAAGAAATCGCAACTGGTACCCTCTCAAAAAATTACATTCCTGTGTGCAAGCTTGAATACAACTTCCCAGATGGCTTTCCTTATGCCAGAGAAGCAAATTCATTTGGTGACTTACTTCAAACAGGTGGCCACAAAAACCCTGCTTTCTGCAAGGCAAATTCTGCAAGCCTTGGGGTTCATGGCCTCCTGCATTCTTCTAATTCCATATGGAAGACTGCAGATGAGGAAACTTCAGTGTTACTTTAAAAGTCTATGGAGTCAGCATTGTCACAGTCTGGAAACAATGATTCCTATTATACCTTGCCTGCAACTAGAGTTCCTATGATGGGCAGAGGCCTGCCACCAAAACAAGGGACTGCCATTCACGCCACCCCCTGCCGCCCAAACCCCAACTAAAGATACATCAGACTATTCTTGGGGGGCACATCTGGCAGGGAAGTGCATTCAGGGCAAATGGATCCCAAATCAAATGCACCTTCATATCAATTAAAAAGAAATGCTAGCTGTACAGAATGCTCTGACAGCCTTCAAGGACTACCTTCTTCCAGGACAAATAATGATAAAGACAGACAACACCACGGTTATGTGGAGCATAAACAAGTAGAGGGGTACACACTCCTACCCCCTTTGCAGACTAGCCATGGCATTGTGGAACACGGTCTTGACCTATCAAGTACAACTACAAGCTCAATTCCTGCCAGGAAAGCTGAATTCTCTGGCAGACGAACTAAGCAGAAATCTCATGGACCCACACGAATAGAAACTGGAACCATGGATTTTCAACATGTTGACATGCAAATGGGGGAGCCCAGACATAGATCTTTTTGCCTCACCCCAGAACTATCAGTTGGACAAATTTTGCACAAGAACTCATCACAAAAAAGCCTGGAAAGTGGACGCTCTATCCTTCAGCTGGAAAAACCCATCAGTCTATGCCTTTCCACCTCTGCCTCTGCCCTCCAAAGTTCTACTAAAAGTCAAACAGGACAAACATGATTTTGATTGTTCCAGACTGGCCTCGCCAAAACTGGTACCCACTCCTGCGCAATGTGTCACACCTTCCACTGTGGCACCTGCCTCAGACACCTTACTTACTGTCTCAGCAGAACTACCAAATTCTGCACACTCAGCTCCAAACTTTGAATCTTGCAGCATGGCTAATCACCTAAATTCACCCTTAGCATCCCTCAGCAAACCTGTGATGGATGTCATTTTGGAGGCAAGAAGGCCTACTACTAGAAAATCTTATGCTGACAAATGGAAAAGATTCTGTGCCTGGAATCAGTCTCAAGGGATAAGCACAGCAGTGCCCAACATTCCTTAGATTTTACAATACTTAACTGAGATGCTTCACAAGGGCCTGTCTTTTTCTTCCATAAAAATCCATGCCATTTCAGCTCATTACAACACAGAACCCTCCCCTCTTCTCTCATCCTCTGCTAAAGCAGTATCTCAGAGCGGCGGAAAAGTTACAACTACTCAGGAGAGCTCCAACCCCTGCCTGGGACCTCAATCTTTTATTGGAAAAGCTCACTCTCCCTCCTTTCGAGCCAGCTGCTACTGCAGACTTAAAATTTCTCTCCTGGAAAACAGCTTTCCTTTTAGCAGTCACTTCAGCTAGAAGGATTTCCGAATTACAGGCTCTTATGGCAGTGGAGCCTTTCATCATTTTTCATGCGGACAGGGTATCTGTCAGGACCAATCCATCCTTCATGCCTAAGGTGGTATCCAGTGTGGCTCTTAATCAGACCATTAATTTGCCAACTTTCTTTCCCAATCCACAGAACAAGGGGGAACGGATTCTGCATTCCTTGGATATACACAGACAACTTAGATTTTACTTAAGCAGAACAAAATCTCAAAGAAAATCTGAACAACTGCTGGTGGCATTGGCTGCAGGGGCAGAGGGAAAGGCTATTTCAAACCAAACCACTTCCAAAAGGATAAGCCATTGTATTTGTTTCTGCTGTATGTACCACGGAAAAACTATCCCCTAGGGGATCAGATCCCATTCCACCAGGGCTGCATCTATTTCTGCAGCCTTTCTCAGAGGTGTTCCTACCAGGGACATTCTAGAAGCTGCTACCTGGAGCTCAGTTCATACGTTCACAAAACATTACCATTTACCACTTTTCTCTAATTCCAGAGCTGACTTTGCCACTACTGTCCTGCAGGGCCTTATACCTGGTCCCAATGATGTATAATTCCATCCACCCAACCATTGCTTTGGGAATCTACCCAAATGTAATGACTGCAACAGTGAAACACAAAGAACATAGTACAGTTGTGTACACTTACCATAAATGTAGATGTTCAAGTGTATTCACTGATGCAGTCCTGGTTACCCTCCCTCCAGCCCCCTATTTTTCTTTGGATTTACCTCTACGTTCTTTCACTATGCTTAAAAGCCCTTCTGGTGTATTTGCTTTTGGGTTTGGAAGTATATTTTTTGTGTTTTTAATTTTATTTGCTCCCCATTTGGGGGGCACCTGACATCTGGGTCAAGAAAAACTGATGCAGTGGCGTCAGCTGCATGTTTTATACCCCTGACGACCTGACATCATGGAAGAAGGGACAGCAACCGACGCAGGACCCAAGACTGTGTTAATCAGGCCGACTGAGGGCAACCTGCCAGCAGATTACCCAAATGTAATGACTGCAACAGTGAATACACTCGCACATCTACATTTATGGTAAGTGTACACAACTGTAGTTTTTCAGCTGAATTAACCTAGGTTGGGGCACAGGAAAGCTGACCCAGGAGTTCATGGTTTTCATGAAGTCCAGAGACCCCATCCCACAACAGATGTCTGTTTCAGATGCAACTCCTGGTAAAGGTTGAAGAGATGTTTCTCCAGGAGGACTCTTGATTCCTTGTAGTCCAAAGATGAGGAAGAGTTATCCTATGTTGACACCTCCGTCTTCAGTCTTTCCTTGACTTAGACAATACCCTGTCTTCTGCTCCACCCCCCCCCCCCCAAAAGAGGAGTTATCCTTTGCAGATATGTTGCACAAGATTTAGTATGCATTTAATTGAAAGAGCAATGAATTTTCTCAGGTCTAGACCCATAAGTCTGCAGTAGGTTTAGGTGTGAGCTGTGAGGTTCTAGAGACATAGAAGGTGACTTATAGTTGCTAGGATATAGCACAGGATTATGTCTATGGTGATTTGCCTGTGAATAAATTCTAGGGCATTCTTCCTGTTTAGCCAATGTAGAGCTATGCTTGTTGGTAATATAGATTGAAACTCCGCCAACCTTTGTCCCTGTCTTTGCAGCTGATGGGCTAAATGTGTGGAAGGCACTGAAACCTTGCACTGTTGCAGTACTTAGTGGCACACATGTCTTTATTTCCTAGAATGAGGAAGGCTTGTAGGTTGTGGAGTTTCTCGTTCCAAGTTCCTAGCATTGACCAGTAACACCTTTAGGTTTCTTCGGTTTTATTTGCTATGTCAGTAGATTTGTCAATTTGGCATGGTCAAAATGTCTCGGGGGGGGGGGGGGGTAAAGTTTTCCCAATGTTGGATAAAGATTGTGCCAGTATTCAGAAGCCTTGGGAAGACTATCCTTTGCAAAGCAGTATAGTTTAACCATGTTCTCCCATGCCGACAAATATTAAACCCCCCTAGAAAGACACCAGAAACAAAGCCAGTTATTGACGTCTGTCACTTTTTGTTCATACTGTGGTATCATCCTTGGTGAAGGTAGAATGCTGCTCAGTGCAAGGCATTTTCCTGCCTGAGACGCATATTCAGAGTGATCATCAGTGTCTTTCTCCATGTAGTCCAAGGAAGTAAGTCTCTGGTCATTAACACCTACATGGACTTTAATAGACTTGTACTGGTACCTGTGGTGTAGTGACTTGAATGTACACATAACTTGGCAGATCCTGGCTCCAGATAAGCAACTAACCAGTATCTTCTCCTTATGTAGTCTGGTAAGTGGGGCATCTGTGTGTTTTACAATGGAGTCCCCTTTGACAACAGTCCTGGGAAATGTATTTTATTGTCTTAATGCCTTTGCTCTTGAGGTTGCCCTGGGTGTAGGCATGTGTGTGATGTTTGGTTTTGCTTTTGGTGGAGTTTTACAGAGTGCCAAGTGTAGGCATTGCCATTTATAATTTTGGGAGGACTTTGAGTTTTGGGAGTATTGCTTTTTTAGTGCCTCTGCATAAGTTGGTGTTTGTGTGTGTGTGTGCGCGTGCGCACGTGTTTTTGACAACCTTGTTTATATGCAAGACTTTATGTTCATCTCTCATATACTCTGTTTCTTTAAGGATTAAATGGTTGTCTGTGAACATGACACAATTGCTACATTGTCTCAGTATGCCCATATCTACAAAGCTGGCTACAGAGACATTTGGAAATTGCATATCCTTGTTCTCCGGACCTGTGTTTGGGTGGACTACTGTAGGTCATAGACTGGGTTATACAGCGGTCTCCTTGTGTGGTGTCTGGAGTTAGGCACTAGACTAAGTTAGATTGTGCCAAGATTTGGTAGTAGTGCTATTTAATATGCAAACTAGCAGCTCTAAGCTTGCCTCCATGCATTGACTTTATTTTAGCCAAACTGAGTTATATGTTTCATTTCTAAGGGAAGTTTTATAGATAAAATTTACTTTCTGGGCATTCGTGTTTGAACAGGCATTGCTAACCTCTTGATGTAATAACATCAAGAATGATTGCTTGTGAGTGTACAGCAAAACAAGTTAAACAAGGCAATTTCAAGTATTAGGGACCTCTTGAGTGATTTAAAGACAAAATCAACAAATAAAGCAGTAGCACTCCAAACTGTTAACTGAAGTGCAAAACAGAACAAGTCTGTTATCTCCCAAGGATTTATCAGAATTAACTCAGGATCCCGTCAGTGTGTGGCTAGGGCACAAAGCAGATGGGAGCTCTGGAAAAATGAGCAGGAACGAATTTGTAGCAAGGTATGTTTATTCAAGTGCAACACTTGCTTGCTGGATTGGCACTTATTGCTATGGACATATGGAAAACAGTGGTTGGGAAAGTACTTATATAGATTACACAACAGCTGTGGGGAAGGACAGACTTTGTAAGTCAGATTCCTGTACTGGGTGGATGCCAGAAACACAGCAGGTATACAGCTATAAAAAGTACTGAAACTCAAGTCCTAGAGCAGAATTCACAATACTGCCACTACTGCAGTTTCACCATAGACTATGCCACCAGACTATGAAGAAATTTACCAGTAATGTTGTAATAAATGACTGAATGAGGCTCAAGTCTGGCAGTAGATCACATTCCTGCCACAACTGTGAAAGAAGCTACAAGATTGAGGCCCCATGCAGGTGTCAGAATACAAAAAACTACCTTTTACATGTAATTTTAATTATAACAATAAGTGCAGTATAATATATAAACATTGCTAAAATCTTGCAGTTAGTACACAGCTGCAAATGAAGTTACAAGACTGTGGTCCCAGAACAAACGGAGAAAAATGTAAATGGATAACTTTTTTTTTTTTTTTTTTGCTAAAACATGGACAAAAAAGCAAAGAAGTACAAAAAGTATCACCACACAGGTAAGTACAACCTAAATGTTCAAGGAGAATGTAAATAAAAACTTTTTTTCTTCTTTTTTAGTAAAAAGCTCGTATCTCACACCTCTGAGTCTTGAATAAAAGACCCTGGGTGGATATAGCTGTGTGCTAAATATAGCAGATTTGCTAGAGAGGGATCCGGTCAAATAAAGCCAGTACTGGATCTCAAGTCCTGTAATTAGAATTTCAGAAACTTTTAGCTTAATTTCTGAGTGGTGGGTAGGGCAGCTCAAAAGAACAGGTGAAAAACAGTAGCAAGGTAAACAGAAAGGCATGGGAATGCATCTTTAAGCATGTTTATGCAGCCGTAAAAACATCTCAAGCACAATTCACAGTACTACCACTACTGCAGTCCCACCACAGACTAGGGAATCAGAGTATTGAAAAGCAACTTTAAGCAGGTAAATACTGAGGTATAGTTCCTAAATCAGAATTCACAGTACTGCCACTGCTGCAATCCCACTGCAGACTATAGCACCAGACTATGGAGAAATGTGCCAGTAATGTTGTAGTAATTGACTAAATGAAGCACACATCTGACAGTAGATCACAGCCCTTTCTGAGGACACTAACAGATTTGATACAAGAAGAAACCTTCCTACCCCAAGATGAGGTTGCTTTCTTGACAAGCTGTTTACATGACCTCCTCATAAGGCAGGCAGTCTGTGCAAGTGAATACCTAAGGGCTTTTGGATACATTGCATCCTTCATCTTAATGGTTCATGTTGCATACCTGCACTTGAGAAAACCACAGTGTTTCCTGTTGTCCTGTACCTGAAAAATGCAATAGTTTGTTGGAAAGACACAATCCTCCAGAACCCAGAGGCAGGCTTTTGTCTACTAAAGACACGGTCATAATCTCTGACAGTTCAGAAATTGCTTGGGTACAGTTGAAGGTGCAGGGTATGTGGATCTCAGAACAAAATAAACTGTGTGTAAATCGTAAATAAATGCAGGGAATGTTTCTAAATGTAAGTGTCTTTCAAAGCAACCTGCAGCAAAGATCATTGCAGGTTTGGACGGACAACACCACACTTGTGGTACATAAATAAGGGGGAAACTTATTCCTACCCTCTGTGCAATCTGGCAATAAAGATTTAGCTGTTGACATAAGAATTACATCCAACACTAATAGCATCCTGCATCCCAGGCCAGAACAGCACCATAGCAGACCCTTTGAGCAGGGACCTTATGGACCTCCATGAATGGATGCTGAAGAAAGATTTTCCTGGATATTGCCCACCAGTGGTAATATCCCAGTATAGATCTCTTTGCCTCTTATTAGAACAGACATCTACAAAGCTTCTGCTCCACAACCCAGCAGACTGTATATGAAAGGCGAGCACCTTCTCCTTCAAATGGACAGACCTCTTCCTGTATGTTTTCCCGCTGTTACCCTTCACCCCAAGGTACTGCTACAAGTGAGGTCAGAGAGGCCAAGCATGATACTCGTAGCACACGTCTGGCCAGGGAAGCATGGGTTCTCCCTCCTGTTGACCCTCAATGAGTGGAGATACCATGCTCTTCTTCCGGTGACACATCTGCTCACCCAGCTTAAGGGAACTTTCGTTCATCCAGACCTGAACACATACACTAACAATGCAGAGGATTGGGTTTTAACTCCAAATAATGAAGACTGCTCTACTGAAGGTCCTATCTATGTTGAGAGAGGCAAGAAAACAATCTGTCAGAAAATCATACTTATCCAGGTGGAAAAGATTTTCTATTTGATGTCCGGTCAAAGTTGACAGCAGCTCATGCTGGCATGAATCTAGTGTTGGAATACCTTTCAGAATTATTTGACCAGATCCTTTCTTACTCTTCTGCCATATCTGCCTGTTTGTCTTCTCTGCCCCCTTCTATTCTCACTCCCACCCGAAACCATTCCTAAAAGGAGTTATACACCTAAGAACCTCCACTGAGAAACCGTTCCTTCTTGGGACTTGAGCTATGTTTTAGGAAAACTTAGCCTGACACTATTTGAGCCAGCAGTGTCTGCTTCTATAAAGATACTCCCCTGGACTGATAGCATTCACCTCAGCCAGGCTAGTCCCAAAACTGGCAACCCTGATGTGAAAAAAAGTAATTGTTTTTCAGAAGGATAGAGTTACCCTCACAACTGACCTCCGCCCCTTTCATTCCCAAAGTAGTATCAGAACTCTCCTTGAATCAAGCTATACATCTGATGGTGTTTTGACCAAATAAACAAAATAAAGCTGAACAAATCCTACATTCCCTAGATGTGCACTGACAGATCAGGTTTTACTTTAACAGAATAAAGTCCCAAACAGAGCAGAACAACTGTAAGTGGCATTTGCAGAGAGGAAAGAATGTAGATAGGTCTCCAAACAGATTGTGTCAAAATGGATAGCCGGTTGCATTATTTTCAGTGCTCATCTTGGAAAACCATTAGTCTTGTGTCAGGGCACACTCCATAAGACACGGTGGCTACCACTACTTTCCTAAAATGTGTTCCTACTCATGCCATCTTGGGGGCTGCTTACCTGGTCTTCTGTCCACACCTTTGCCAAACAATACCATATAGGCACTGCATCCAGGGCTTGGGCAGGTTTTGTCACTACTATCCTTCAGAACCTGCTGTCCCAGGAGCCACTAGGCAGCCTACCTCCCAACCTGTAGCTTTGGGGAGTCATCCTAAAAAATCAGTACAGAAACACTGACTACGAAGAGCATAGTAAGTACAGTTGTGTTGCACTTACCTTAATTTTTCAAGTAGTTTATTGTTGCAGTACCAACTTCCACCTTCCTCTTCCTTTATTTGCTGAGCCTCCCATGCCTGGGGGTTTGGGTGGGAACTCTAAATCTATCATCATCATCCCCACCCACTACTTTAGTCCAGTGGTTTTCTGCCCCCCCCCCCCTAAACTTAGACAACTACAACTGTAAGCGTTTAGTTGTCTTCAGGTAACAAGTATCAGTCTAGAAAGACCTGAAGATGATGCTGGTCATCTCATGTCCATTGGCTAGGGATGATGTAAATACTCTGGAAACTGGGCTTCTGTATGGCAGAAAAACTTAAGAATCAGTACTGCATCATTTATCTATTCATATGTCTACAATTATGGTTAGTGTAACCCAGCTACTTTCTGGCATGTCAGGCTCTCCTACAGTACAGAGATTTTCATGTCAAGGATTACTGACAGCCCAGAACTTCCTTAGACAGACAGTTGTCTGAGTTCTGCATAATTTGGAGAACTGTCACGAGTGACTGATGAGTGCTTAACTTGGTCAGGCACAGCCAGCTCTTACAAATGTCAGGTGTTGTCCAAGAAAGAGTGTTACAAGGAGATCAAACTATATCCACAGAGCTAAACATTCTAGGCTGTACCTCAAACAATGCAGTATGAGGTGTCCTATTTTTTCAAATGTGTCAGGGATTTTACTTCTGTTTTTCTCTTTTAAGGGAATGGAGGTCACTTGTCTCATCTTGCACTTCATGGACTTTGAGTGCATCCAATACAAGCTCGGCACTGTGACTCTCAAGGTAGTCATGTTTCTGCTGACACATGGCATGACATGATGGATGTTTTTCTGCACATCATGGTCTGTAGGAGCTTCCATCATTTTACAGTTTGCACACACTCTAGCATCTGGTTGTTTGTTGCATGTTTAGTGTAAAACAGATGCTGTGGATGTCCCTCAGCCTTTGAGAAGTATAATTTAACTTTTATAAGTTAGAGAACTTCTAGAAGGAATGTGTCACATGACATACAAATTCCATGTAAGTAGGCTTTGGTATTTATGATTGCACATCCCGTGCTGTTTGTTTTCAGTTCAGAGTGGTGCCCTTTGACCTTTTCTTGGTATCAGTGTTTAACAAAAGTGCCAGCCATTATGATGGAGGCCTTGCAGGGGAAGTTCTTCCATGTGTTGCTATTCCTGTTTCACTGGCCCGTAGTGGTATTGCTGATGGACTCCGTAGTACTATCCTGACTTAGGAGTTCCATGATTACAGCCCAGAGCGTGGAGTTGGAGGTTTATCTGTCGGGTCTGTATTACGTTGTCGACAGGGCTGTTAATCGAACGCCCTTATATCGACACATATCCACCGAAAAAACAAAACTTCAAACAGCCACAATAGCAATTTTTTTCCCGGGGAAAAAAATCACTGGGCCAACAACCCGCCACACCCCCCTACTTAAATATACCAATTCTGAGATTGCACTACAGTGGAGGAAAGGGCAAAGTCCCGACAACGGCAAAGCGATTTTATTACCCAGGGGAAAAATTTGCTTATGTAGCCGTTCAGAGTTTTGGTATTTCGGTGGATATGTGTCAATGAAAGAGAGTTCGATGAACAGCCCTTTCAGAAAGGTAATATAGACTCCTCTCTGTCAACTTTGATAAGTCCTCTCTGAGTTCAGTTTAGAGGATTGCCTTCATCTAGCAGGAGTTAAACACATTTTTAGCTTCAGTCATTCCTGCTCCAAAAGAATACTCAAGATGTTATAACTCTGTTATTGCTGGGTGAAGATGCAGTAGGGGATTCAGGCACGGATCTTTGAGGCTTTTTGTCTTAGTGACATGAATTTTTTGCAAATTATCATTTGCAGTTCAAAGGACACAGGTGTTGCAGTGGGTTGTAAGTTGCAACTGACTGAAGATACACCACCAAGTCAGATTGTGGCTAGGTTTAGAAGTGGTGGATGATCCTCACCAATTTCATTGTGGGTTTCACTTTCTTCAGAAGAAGCCAATCTTGACAGTGGATGCTTCAATAGCCAAGAAAGGAGCCTACCCCAGCCCACCCCATTTTGTTTCATCTTTCCTTGTCTTGTCTCTTCTCCAGAGGAAATAAACCCCGTAAGGGACTGGTATCACTTTATATAGCTGGAGTTGTGTACAGTGTTACTTGGCCTGAAAGCTGTTTTGCAGTAGGAACTGAGAGTAGAGTTCCACCTGGTCTATGGTGTGGTATCTAGACAGGTTGACATGCACTTGTAAGCCTTGTGCAGATGGGTGATGTATATCTGATGGGCCGGAGGCGCTTGACATCACCTATGGTGGGAAGTTTGTGTCGTGTGTTGGTGGACTCTAGTCACATCTTTATTGTTGTAAAGTAACTGAGGATTCAGTAATCTTCAGATTTTTGAAGATATTCTTTACTGTAGAGATTGATGTCTTCTCCATGTTTTGCTGTGCTTAATAGGGCAAGAAGGGGATTCATTTTGGACATTTCCCGTCTCCCAGAGAGTATACATGTGCACCTTTCCCTCATTCTTTGTTTCTTCATTTCATTACAAAATTCATCAAAAGCCAAGAAGAATGTAGAGACAAGCTCTCACTTCCCTGTAGGTATAGGAAAACTATCTTTTTACAAACCATGAAGGTGGATGACAACTTCCACCACAGGGACTATTTTCTATCATAGGTCCTGTTTTCCACCCATATCTTCCAGCCATAGTGTCAGAAGTGACTGATGTTGCTGAGAATCCTTTCATTAATCAAGCATAATTTTAAGCACATTTTCTAACTTTTGGTGGAAGTATCCACTGCTTTCTTAGTGTGTGTAATCTAGATTTGTTTCCTGTTTAGTCTCATTTATTCTGTTATGGTATATATCTCTTTCAGGTTAGCCCATTGCGACCAAGAGGAGGAGATTTTTTGTAAAGCACTTGCTGTTTAAGCATTTCCTAAAAGGAGTACTATACATCTTTTCCCAGCTTCTGTTTGATTGACAGGCTCTCACCCATCCTCTATTGAAGTAGAAGCTTGTTTTTTTGATAGCCATCACTTTTGATTAAAAGGCATTGAATCTTCAAAGCTCTGAACTGTAGAGAAGCAGTATCTGTTCTTCCATAAGGGTAATTTTTCATTTGAGTAATCCACATTGCTTCCTGAAAATGGAAACTGTTAACCTGTTCCTTAACTCACTGTCTTTCTAGGAACAGAGTTTGGAAGAAAGCCTTCCACATCCTTGATGTGCACAACCAACTCAAGTCTTACTGAAGAAGTTTGCGTGAATTCACTATCACAGAAAAGCTTTGATTCTGTGGCCCATGAAGGCAGGGATTTCTATTAGGCAGGCAAATTGTTTTCCACAAATAGTGTTCTGTGGTTCACCATCAAGCAGTGCAACTTGCATTGGAAAATGTATTCGTCAAAGGCCATTTCACTAACCTGCACTGGTGGCATAGAGAGGGAGGTAAAGCGCCTTGACTGTGGCTCAGACATCCAGAGTTTGAGTACCAGCTTAGATGCTTGATGGCACAGGTAAAGAAGGATTGGCATGCCAATCAGTGGCACAGTGATCATTGATCTAGGAACAACCATTGCTCCACTGCATGACCAAGCCTCAGCTGGTGGACCTGGCCACAGCTACATGTGAGAATGCCCACCCAAGCCAGTGATGGTGGCTTTTGTGAGGTGTATGTAAAGGAGCACAAACATTCATAATGTAGATGGTACTTCTGGTGACAGAAGTACCCACATTATCACCATGGGTGGGATTGCTGTAGTAGCAACTTAATTGGCTTCCTACCTTGTTTAATTTGTGATTTGAGGAGATAAGCCTGTTTGGCTTCTCACTATTAAGAGTTCTTTTAAGTTAACTGTGGATCTTTCTTCTATTTCAGCCTCCCATGAAGACTAATTTTACCTCTTCATATTTTTAATGTACTGCAGCATGCTACTGAAGTCAGATATAACTGGTACCTACTTATCATAACTACAGATTCCTTCTATTGTCATGTTGCAGTATTCTAAACATGAGGGATCCACCTGAGGTGACCCCAAACTTCCGGCCCGTATACAAAAGCTTAGCTTGGCTGCTGTATTTTGCATGGGACGTCACATGTAGGTACCATAAACTGTGAGCCATAAATGTGATGTCCACACGCATAAACCGCAGAAATTCTCTGCCACCAGTCGAACATCGGCTTGCTCGTTCTGCTCCACACCAGTGTCCCGTTGGGGAATATTTTCTCTTCTGGTTGCAGTTTATTATTTAAGCTGATTCCATCCATGTTATCTAGGAAGGGAAAATATAAGTGCAAACGTCAAATTCCGCACAAAGATAGCCACAACCTGTGCCTGTTTTTATTTAGGTTCATCCCCGACTGCAAAGCGTGTTCCGTTTGCCAGTTATTCGTCCCTAAAACTCTGCACGGCCATCTCTCAACCCTTAACTTATTCATGGAAAACCAACATCTAAAGCATCTTGCTTTGGGTATGGAAGTGATGCCTGCCATTTCAGCTGAACTGCCTAGAAAGAAGGCCAAGGTAGATAGGCCGGAGAAAACTCCTCCGGATTCGGACGTTCCACCAGCTGCCAATTTAAGGTTGAGGTACCTCTGATGGCTTTTGCTACTTTGGCAGGTACAGTATCTGATGCCACCCTAGTTTCTCTAGCCTGCACGCCCACAGAGGTACCTGCGACGTCAGCTCTTGATGTCGGGGGGGGGGGGGGGGCAGGCTCATCTGAATGACTTAGGATAGCTTCCATATCTGAGAAAAGCTCCTCTAATCCTCTGGTGTTCTCTGATCCTAGGCCTATGCCTGCTCAGCCCAGAACAAAGACCCCTTCTCTAACAAAGAAGCAGAAGTCTAAGCATTTGTTTGCTCCTTCAGAAAGTATTCCTAATTGGCAGGCTTTTTCTCAAGCTATTTTCCAGGCTTTCATGGCCCTTAGACTTACTTAATCACAGACCCCTTCTGGTCTGCCAGTTTCGAGTCCTAGGCTTGCTTCTTTAGGCCCACTGCTCCATGCACAGACACCTGAATAAGATTCTTTATCTTCCCCTTCAGATGAGTACCTTTCTTATTCCTCACAACTGGCTTCTCCCTTAGGATATTGCACTGCTGAAGAGGATTCTCTAGAATGTGATTCCCCGCCTGAAGGCATCACCTTCAGGGAAACAATTTCCAAAATGAGGGCTTATTTTAAATGGGATTCCACACAAATGATAGAAGTTCAAAAGAGATATTATGAGCTTCTACAGATGGAATCCCCCTCTCCCTCAGCTATTCCTCCAATGATCCCAGCCTACTTGGACTCCTTTGCCTTGGCCTCCAAGGCCCCAGACTCTCAACCACCAGCCCCTAAAAGACGAGACAGGTTCTATAAAGTTCCTGATGACTTCAAATTCCTTATCAAGCCACCTATGGCAGACCCTGCTGCTATTGCAGTCTCTCCAGATAAACAATCCAGACAGATTTCCTCCTCTTCCTTTCTCCCTTCAGATAAAGACAGTAAGATGATGGATAGATTAGGGAAGAAAATTTATACATATTCCATACTGGCCTTCAGAGCCATCAACTACCAAATGCATATGGTCAAATATGCCTTGGACCTGGTCTCACAAGTCATGGATCAACTGAATTCTGCAACAGTGTCTCCCACCAAGGTACAGGTGGCTTCCACCCTTTCATTAGTTGCACAGGTCACTAGACACTCTACAAAATACAGCTACGATGCGGCAGAAGCATCAGCCAGGTCAGTTGTCTTAGCCTCAGTAGGTACTCCTGGCTCAGGCTACAACTATTGCCTGATGACTTTAAAAGCAAAGTCATGGATGTTCTGTTGGACAATATCCTTCTTTTTTTAAAGCAATCAGCAGAACTGTTTAAAAACCTGCAGGAAAAAAGCAGAGAGCTCCAAGACCTTAAACACCTTTTTGTCTCAGTTGTACCATAATTTCATAGCAACTACCCTTTAAAACCCAGATTTGTCAGGAAGGTTTCTGTTCCACCTTCCACCAAGCCCAGAAAAAGTGCCAGAAAACCTTCCTCATCCAGACCTGCCTCCTCTAAAACTACTGCAAGCCAGCCCTTTCATTACAGGCCTAACAATGTGTGCCTGTCAGACCCTAGCACTCCATCTTCCCCTTTCTGCCCACCTCTCCCACTGTCTTCCCCTGTGGCAACAAATCACCTCTGACAACTGAATCTTGTCAGCAGTGGAAAAAAGATATTTCATGACCTGGAGGGAAAAGCCTCTCCCTGAAGATATCCCACTTCCCCCAAAGGACCAAATTCATCTCATCCCCGCAAGTCATTCAAGATCTTGTAAGGAAAGGTACTATTCAAAGAGTCCCTCCAGTACAGGAAGGCCTAGGGTTTTACTCCAGATTCTTCCCAGTCCCAAGAAAGGATGGCCCATGGAGACCTGTCTTGCACCTATCTCTACTAAACCCCTTTCCTCCATGTGCCCACCTTCCACATGCTGTCCCTCCAATCCCTTCTTCCACTCTTGACACTCAACTCTTATCTGGCCACTTTATACCTGAAGGATGCATATCTTCACATTCCTATCTGCCCATTGTATTGGAAATTCCTACATTTTGCCTTACAGTCCTTGCACTTTCAGTTTACTGCCTTGCCCTTTGATTTGTCCACTGCACCAGGGGGGTATTCACAAAATGTCTAGCTCCTGTGGTATCTTTTTGCAGAACAAAATGCATTCAAATTTTCCCATGCTTAGATGATCTGCTTATCCAGGCAGATGATCCAAATACTCTACTAAGGCACATACAATTCCCATTTCCCTCCTCGAAGGCCTGGGTTTCACAATCAACCATTTCAATTCCTCATTTCCTTCCTCCCAAGACCAGGAATTCCTGGGTTGCAGAATAAGAACAGATTTGATGAAGGCCTTTCTTCCAGCAGAAAAGGTCACATCTCTGACCACTTTGTTTCCAAGATCTATTCCTAGCCAGCTACATTTCGGCCAGGGAGTTCCTACACCTCCTGGGATTGATGGCAGCTAAGCTTCCCATGTTACCCCTAGCCAGGTTACACATGAGAAAATTTCATTGGCATCTAAAGAATGTTTGGTCCCAGCATGACCACCCACTAGAGTTTCAGATACCGTTCCTTGTATGTCTCAGAAATAGATCTTGTGGTGGATCCAACAAATTCACCTGAACCCAGGGCTACTGTCAATAACCACTCCCTGCAGTACAACAGATGTACACAGATGCTTCAGATCTGGAATGGGGAGCAACTATGAATGGACTGAAGGTTCAGGGGCAGTGCGACTCCTGTTTTCGGAAAAAATACAGTATCGGAAATTACTGCTGTCATCCTAGCCCTAAAAGCATTCCTCCCCCCTCATACACCCAGGACCTCTTAAGAATCTTTACATCAACAAACAAGGGGGGATAAAATCATACTTACTCTGCAGGACGGCCATCCAAGCTTGGGAAATGGCTACCCTCTCCAAGGTGACGCTGCAGGCAGTTTACATCCCATCTTAAAACAATGTTCAGGTGGATGCTCTCAGAAAGTCATTATCACAGAATCACGAATGGATGTTGCACAGGGATGTCTTCCAGGTTGTACTCCACTGGTGGTGTACACCACAGACAGATCTGTTTGCCTCCCCTCAGAACAGATAACTGAAGCTATTCTGAACAAGAGCCTCTCCCTCCAAGCCTGGATGGTGGACGCCTTCTCAATCACCTGGAAGCTGATAGTTCTTTATGCCACCTTCCCTCTCATACAGAAAGTCCTGCTGAAATTTCAACAGGACAAACCAAATATCTTGTTGTGACTTTCTTTTGGCCAAGACAGCACTGGTTCCCCTCTCTAGCCAAGGGCAATCACCACAAGTTACCCCACAAGGTGGACCTCATCACATAACAGAAGGGATCACTTATCCATCCACACCTCCAAACCCTCAAACTAACTCTGTGGGTGATGAACTTCTCATCCCTTTCAGACACCTTTATTCAGAGGACATGCTTTCTTTTCTTGCAGGAGGCCAAGAAATCCACCACCAGGAGATCCTACTTATCCAAGTGGAAAAGATTCTCCAGTTGGTGTCTTCACAGATAACTAGATCCCTTTCAGGCAATTGTACCTCTAGTTTTGTCCTATTTGTGTGAATTCCTTAAGTCTGAACTTTCGTATTTCAGTGAAAGCCCATTTATCAGATGTCTCTGTTTGTTTACCTCTCTATCCAAATTTGTTATCCAGATCAGAGGTAGAAAATTTTCTTAAGGGGGTACTTCATATCAGACCTCCAAGGAAAACCTATCCCTCCCCCTTGGGGCCTGAACTGCCACTTTGAAGATGTGCACTTGGAGAACAGTGCTTCTTGTAGCCCTCACTTCAGTCAGACTGGTCTCGGAATACAAGCACTCATGGCTATTCCACCATACCTGATATTTCATAAGGACAGTGTCTCTCTTCATACATATCCATCCTTCTTGCCTAAGTGATCAGTGAACTTTCTCTTAACCAGTCCATCCACTTACCCACGTTCTTTCCTTCCCCACAAAATGACAGTGAGAGAGTGCTCCATTCCCTTGATGTTCACAGACAACTTAGATTTTTACCTGGCTAAGATTAAGAGCATCAGAAAGTCTAACCAGTTGTTTGTATCCTTTCACCCTAGGGATCTGGGGAAAGCTGTGTCCAGGCAAACAATATCTTCTTGGTTTTCAAACACTGTTTCCTTTTGCTAGTCCTTTCATGGAAAAGATCTTCTTTACACTGTGAGGGCCAACTCCACCAGATCTGTGACCTCCTCTGGGGCCTTTTTCAAAGGATTAGATACAGCCACTATCCTGGAGGCAGCCACATGGTCTTCAGTCCACACATTCACTAAACATTACAAGCTGGACAGAATCTCCAGGGCTAGGGCGGGATTTGCTAAAGCCATCCTGCATGGATTCATAGAAAGTTCCTCTTCTTCCGCCACTCATAACACAGGCTGAGCTTTGGTACTCTCCCTGATGTGTAGAATACTACAACATGAGAATAGAAGGACATAGAATAGTTGTGTAAAATCTTAACATAACCGTAGATGTCCTGTTCTTCCATGTTGCTGTATTCATATCCCTCCCTCCTACCCCCTTTTAGGACCTCTGCCTTTTTTCCTTTTCCCTCTCTGGATGGCATCCTGATCAGCTACCCTTAGAGTGTTGTCCAACTGGGGCATTCAGTTCTGAGGTCTGTGCGTGCGGACATCACATTTATGGCCTACGGTTTATGGTGCCTGCGTGTGATGTCCCATGCACCATACAACAGCCAGGCTAAGCTTTTGTGTATGGGTCAGATGTTCGGGTCGCCTCAGGTGGAGGATCCCTCATGTTTAGAATGCTGCAACATGGAAGAGGAGGACATTTATGGTTATGGTAAGATTTTACACAACTATTCTATGTTCATGAAAGGGATCACAAATAGGCATTTGCCCATCTGATGTTTTTCAGAGTTTTGGCCATCTCTAAGGTAGCATGGTAACATTAGAACACCAAATAGGAAGAGAACAGCCCACACCATAGTCATTTTTCTGCCACCACTGTATTTTAGTAGCCAGTATGTTTGTCACATGTAGGTGAATTCCAGAGTGATTTTATCAATACAGCATATCTGTGCTTGTGGCCAGTAATGGTATCTGATTTTTTTTTCCAATAACAAAACTATACATATAGATAATAAATATGCTGATCTTACGGTAAACGTGTCCAGCAGAGCAGATGCACAAGAGACAGATACTTCTGTCTCATATTGTGAATTGGCCAGCAAACTACTACTTATGAATATTACATATGTGGACCTTGTAATGGTGCAGTGATATTAGGGGGAGCCCCCCATAGTCATCCTGAAAAATCAATAAGCACATAGACTTAACATAAGCCACTTGTCCACCTATACAGGTGGAGGAATGCAAAAGCACACTGCTGAGATTTCACAGTCATACTGCGACCCATAAACTGAGTGCCTTTTATGTGGAGTCTTCATGTCCTCCCCGCGGTCAAGTGGGTGTTTGAAAGACATGCGTTGAATGAGCTTGCCTTCGTTGAAGGTTGGGCATCGGGCTGGCAACTCAACACCATAAAAACCAACTGCCAGTCATTAGCGGACCGGAGTTCCACTGTGGCGACCCCTAACCGGGAAAAGCAGAAAGACAAACAACAACAACTGCGACCCTTAAACTGTGCCAGTAGTGACAGATGTGGTACTGCTGTATAAAAGTTATGCACTATGTTTTTATTTTACGACATCTGTTAACATACAGAGGCATTTTTCATAACAGCATGTATACTTACCACTGGGCTCTCTTACATGCTGTAGTCTACTCCTCTGCATCTGCCTATTCTTTTTGATCTGAGAACATAATGAGAAATTGGATGATGGCATGCAGTAGCAGGATGTCCTCCTGTTCTGTTGCAGTATTTTTAACATGAGGGAGTTGTCCTCCGTAGGTGACCTGATGTCTGCCAGTATACAAAAGTAAATAAGAAAATGGTGTATCCAAGTTCCACAAAGACAAAAAAATAAAAACAGCTTGGAAAATGGCAAACAGCTAACAATAAATACAGATAAAAAGTGTTTAAGAACCAAACTATTAATTAAACAATAAGAGCGTATAGTTAAGAGATTTTGTCCCTAAAACGAATGGGATTTCCTCAGAACAAATTAAAACAATTTACACCTTGCTTAAGTAGCCTCAAAAGAACATGTGGCCTTTATGTTAAAACATGCCTCTAAAAACTGTAATAAAATCAACTAAGACCTGCTAAAATAATAATTATAATTTACAATTAGTAAATAAATACCTAACCAAAATAATGTAAATTACAGTACTTATGCTCTGGTTTTAAGAATCGGAGCTATAGAAATCTGTTCATTTAAACCAGGTGGCATACTGGAATTTAGTTTTAGTTGCTAAAAGACTTCACACGTCTCTCTTTGCAACTCCCACCAACCTCCTCTGTGATGTTTTGGAATAGTATCCAATGTACCAAAATAAAATCTACCCAACCCTGTGCAACTCAAGGAATGCTTGTAAAGTGAATTGTTTGTATTGCCTTTCAAAATCACATATTGATCATAAATTCTCTTCCTTAACTGTCTCTCCATTCTACCTACACAATAACTTTGACATCTATTACAAACTGCAATATACACCAACCCTTTAGTTGAACAGTTACCATTTCTAAGTTGAATTGTAAAGAGACTATTGGGTAATTCTGAAGTGGCACTTTCCAAAATAAAGGAACATTGGTGGCAACTCCCACATTTTGTTGTACCTTTGAAATTTAACACAGTTAAGGGGAGAGAGTGTTCAAAAATAAACTTCAAATTCCTTCCCATTTTATACGGAAAACAAGGAGTCTCTCCTGAAATCGCTGACAGTTCAGGATGGGCTCTAAAAAAATCACCCAGTTTTTAGAAACAATGTCCTTAACATCCCTAAACCCACATTTATAGCGACCAACCATATTGTTAGGAAAAGCCTCATTTTTCTTAACTCCTTGAATAGACGGGGAACCTTCTCAAACTCCTTTCCTAACAGTGGTTTATATTTTGTACCCCATCCTTCCAAAATTTCACTAGTGGTCCTATAAATCAAATCTTCGGGGTAGCCTCTTTCAAAAAAACATCTGACAATTTTTTCCTAATTCCACTTTAAAAGTGTATTCGTCTAAGCACATTCTGGCTGCCCTAACCATCTGCCCTTTCACAATATTCCTTTTGTTGTGATGGGGATGAAAACTCTGATAGTCCAGATAGCTGTTTAGAAAAATATTTTTTCTAAAAATCTTAGAACCAAAGCAATCATTAACATCAGCCTTAAAAATAGTAACATCGAGATAATCGATTCTGTGGTCAGAATATGTCCCAGTAAACTTAAAAAATGGTGAGGTGTTATTTAAGAATTCCATAAAAACATTAATGTCATCTTGTGCATCCTCTCAAAGGATGAAAATGTCATCCAGGTAACAGAAGTATGCTAGCCATTTGTCTTTAAATTCAGAACACAGGACAGATTTCCTCTGCCATACATACATAACTAAGTTGGCATAAATGGGAGCACAACTTGCCCCCATAGCCACACCTTCAGTTTGTTTAAAATTCACCTTCAAAAGAAAAAAATTATCTAAAATAATTTCCATCACTTCAGTAATGAAATTTACCATAGTGATGTTCATCGTGCATACAGCTGCAGTCATTACAGATGGGTTATCCTGCCGTCAGGCGGGTCCTCGGTCGGACTAATTCCAAAGTCTAGGTCCGGCGTCGGTTGTCGTCGCTTCTTCCCTGACGTCAGTGCGGCAGGGGTACAAAAGAGGCAGCTGACGCCATTTTCTTCAGTCTTTCTTGCCGCCCGGTGCCCGAAGCAGAAGCAGTTCGCAAGTGCCGGTCGGCTAGCTCCTGAGATTTACGAAAGTATTTCAGCCGAAGTCTTCTTTAAAGCTAAGTACCCCATTGGGGAAACCTTTCTTGCCTCAGACCGATGTCAGACAAAGTTAATAATTGCATTTCATGTGGGGAAGCAAATACCGCATAAGGATTTCCATCCCGGGGGGGGGTGCACCATTCTTTTTTCTTTGAAAGAAAATCTTGAGTCCTTTAAGTAATAATCAATCTCGGAAATAGAATTTTGAAGTAATCTATCTACAAAAAAACACAGAGATGTAATACTATTCTTTGCTACCACAAAAACTCTGTAAGGGGTTGATGTATGTTATTGTGAACTTTCGGTAATCCAAAAGCAACTGGTATCAGTCGACGGTCATTTAAGAAAAAAAAAAAATTAAATAAATCTTTGTAAAAGGGCATCTTCTAAAAGCTATCTTCCTATGTGCAATAAACATTTCATTTCTCAATGTAATCCTATATATTTTAGAATCATTAAAAATGTTGAACATTTGCCCAATATAATCCAATTTATCCACTAAAACCACACCTCCACCTTTATCTAGTTTCATTATTCCAAGTTTCTCATTAGATCTAAGTTTTTTTAATAGCATACGTTCTTGGGAACTCAAGTTACAAAACTTGCCCCTTAAGTTTGAATCGAATTAAATAAGTCAATTGAACAAATTATTTGAAAGGCTGCAATAGTGAGGTGCATAGGGGGATTAAAACAGCTCTTTTTCCCGATAAATTTTCATTAGTAGAATTATTGAAATGAAAGGAATTGTCCTGGGTGATTATTATGGAACAGTACCTGTAAATTTAAATTTCTTGTAAATAATCTTAATTCTGTCGCCATTTCCGTATAATTAACCCTAGAAGCAGGAAAAAACTTAGGGAAGTGTGCCTCATTAATGTTTAATTCCATATAATTAAAAATATGGAACCCATTAAAAGTTAACATTTTACCATCAAAAGCAGAAATAATAATATTTCTGTTCAAATCATTGTCAGATACTGTTACTGGACCTAATTCCTGTTCCTAAAATTGTAGTTCCACTTCTGTCTCTTCCCTTGATTCAAACCCCACTTCTGAGTTGCCCTGGGATAAAAAATTGTTCATTTGCTGATTTCTCTTGTATATTCTTTCCAACCTATGTTACTGGGAATAGTTTTCTTCATAAAATCTACCATCATGAACATTGTTTTCCCTCTGAAGTTCAGTCTCATAGTTTACATAATTGTCATAAATCACTTCTGATTCACTCAACTGTTCATTATTTTGTAAAGCTGTCTGTTCTACAATGTAAGGCATACTCAAATAATCTTTTGGTAATGGGTACGCTTTCTTATTTAATCTTTCTCATCCCTATCTAATTTTTTCTTATTTCTTTCTAAATTCTTAGCCACCTGTTCAACTCAGTTTAAAATTCCTTCATACTTATAAATACTGAACTCAAAAAGCAGGTCTTCCAATATTTCATTTTTAAGACATACACTTCTTCCAAAAGTTGGTTAATATTAACATTATTCAGTCTAATGATAAAATGTAACAATTCAATACCATGTCGATCAAACATATCTAGTAACTCGTTCAGTTCATCTTCTTGCATTACGAATCCATTGGGAAACTTGAACATTCGCAGACCTTTGGGTACTTGTTTACATTTAATACACTCTTTTAAATATAAGTTCACATTGCAAATTCCGTAACTTCCCCAGATTGTGTTCTAATTCGTAATTTTTTTTTTCTGAAAAGTCTTGGGTTGATGTGATTTTTGTTGAATGAGTCCCCGATTGGGAAACGATAGATCCTTATTAATCCAGTCATGCAAATGAAAGCCTTCCAAACAGTTGGAATCTTGCCCACCAGTAGTCTGCCTTTCTTTTTGAACAGAAGCAGACACTGCCATTGTATTAGAGAAATCTCCTTGGTTCCGAACCATCTCGCTTGGAACTCTGGGTTATCTCCTTCCATCTGTGGAACAGGATTCTGGGGTTTGTAGTCTGTGCAAGACTGAGTTAATCTCGGCGATTTGTTGAAACAGCTAAAAGCTGTGTAAGATTGTTGTAACCTACATTCCCTTCTTCCCTTCTCCATTCAAACAACTCTGAACGGGGACAGTACTGTTAACCAGTTGTGAAGGTGAAACTTCAGTATTACCATCACACAAAGATGACATTAATATTTTTATGGAATTCTTAAATAACATCTCACCATTTTTTTAAGTTTACTGGGACATATTCTGACCCAGAGTATCAATTATCTCGATGTTAGTATTTTTAAGGATGATGTTAATTATGTATTTTTTTCTAAAAGATCTTAGAACCAAAACAATAATCAAACAGCTATGTGGCCTATCAGAGTTTTCATCCCCACCACACCAAAAGGAACAGCTTTGACTCCTGCAAACAAGATGCAAGCTATAAACCAATTTGCTCTTCCTGTGCTAACTTAGTTTTGCAGTGATTTGACTGGCTCCAAAAAGTGTTGTGTAGATATTAAAACAAGGATGATTCATGCTCACCAAATGATTTATAAAAATCAGTGTTTACCAAGATTATATTTTCCCTGTTCTGAAGGAGGGATGGGCCTCCTTGAAATTAATTTCATGTGTAGATCTGCAGTCGTGGGACTTCACACATATATCTACTGACCTCACAAGATCCAAATGTGAAAGTTTTGAAACATGAGGAGAAAAAAATCTAAGGTGACTTCTCTGCTTAACTTAGAAACATGTCAATGTCAAACAGGAATGGAAATCAAACCAGAAGCAGATAAAAACTAGGCAGTAACTGATTGTGCCAAAAAAAACAAAAGAAAGAATATAAGGTGAAGGACCAGATGAGATGGCAAGAAATGTGGAAAAAACAAATATAATTACAAGTATAGAAAACTTCTGGAAGAACCTCATGTTGATCAGGAACAAACGCAGGAATGGTTAAGGAGAAGAGAATTCAAACCAAGAGATGTAAGCAGCCCAAGATAGTGGGCTACGTACACGGTAGTTTACAAAGTCCATTGAACATGTGGGAGAAAGAGACAAATGTAAGTTTTGTAAAACCGAATTGGAAACGGTCACACACCTTGTGCTGGTTGCGACACACTAATGGCAGAAGGACTGTATACTGATAATGGGGCGAGATTGTTGCACTGAGGATTGTGCAAACATTATGGTATCGAAATGGCTGAAAAACACTGGAAACATGAGCCACAAAGCATCATAGAAAATGATGTAGATTATATCACATGGGATCATCCATTACCAACAGTTCATAAGCTAGAAAACTGGATGTAGTGGTCCAAGAAAAGAAGACAAAAGTAGCACTGATGATTGAAATCGCCACACCCAGTGACTAAAGTGTCTTGCATACAGAGAGAGACAAAGTCAAAAAATACCAAGATCTGCAGGAAGAAGAGAGAGCAGTGTTGTAGAACGATACCCAGACAGAGCCGATAGTAGTAAGAGCAACTGGTCTTATAAAAAAAGAGTCTACAGTCTTATTTATATATGTTGGCAATCTGTGTAACCCCGCACAAATCGCAGGAGGAGTCTACTGGGCACATTTCAGGTGCTGCAAAGAGCACTTTTGGCTGACGTCAAAGATTGAAATAATACTAATTTCATGAACTTTAATCGTACTTTGACTTAGGAATGGGGTCCATTCCCGTCATGGTGTTAGAAACCAAAAAGATCTGGAGAAATTAAAAAAAAAAAAATAAATAAGGGAGTATTGTGAAAGGGTAGAGGGTTAGGGCGGCCAGAATGTGCTCAGATGAATACAATTTTAAAGTGGAATTAGGAAAATTTTGTCAAATGTTTTTTGAAAGAGGTTACCCTGAAGATTTGATTTATAGTACCACTAGTGAAATTTTGGAAGGATAGGGTACAAAATATAAACGAGATGGTTCCCCCCTATTCAAGGAAATGAGAGAAATGAGGATTTTACTAACAATATGGTTGTTCCCTATAAATGTGAGTTTAGGGATGTTAAGGACATTGTTTCTAAAAACTGGGAGATTTTTAGAGCCCATCCTGAGTTGTCAACGATTTCAGGAGAGACTCCTTGTTTTGTGTATAAAATGGGAAGGAATTTGAAGTTTCTTTTTGAACATTCTCTCCCCTTAACTGTGTTAAATTTCAAAGGTATGACAAAATGTGGACGTTGCTACCAGTGTTCCTTTATTTTCGAAAGAGCCACTTTAGAATTACCCAATATTCCCTTTACAGTTCAACTTAGAAATGGTAACTGCTCAACTAAATGGTTGGTGTATAATTGCAGTTTGTAATTAATGTCAAAGTTATTATGCAAGTAAAACAGGCAGTTAAGGAAGAGAATTTATGAACATCAGTATGCGATTTCAAAAGGTAATACAAACAATGCACTTTACAAGCCTACCTTGAGTTGCACAGGGATGGGTAGATTTTATTTTAGTATATTGGATATTATTCCAAAAGATTATAGAGGAGGTTGGTGGGAGTTGCAAACAGAGAAACATGAAGTCTTTTGGGAACTAAAACTAAATTCCAGTATGCCACCTGGTTTAAATGGACAGATTTCTATAACTCTGATTCTTAAAACCAGAGCACAAGTACTGTAATTTACAATATTTTGGTTAGGTATTTATTTACTAATTGTAAATCATATTATTTTTTAGCAGGTGGTCTTATTTGATTTTATTAAAGTTTTTAGAGGAGTGTTAACTAAAGGTCACATGTTCTTTTGAGGCTATTTAGGTAAGGTGCAAATTGTTTTAATTTGTTCTGAGGAAGTCCCATTGTTTTTAGGGAGGAAAGCACTTAACTACATGGTTTTATTGTTTAATGAATAGTTTGGTTCTTAAGCACATTTTTATCTTTTTATTGTTGACTGTTTGCCATTTTCTAAGCTGTTTTTATTTTTCAGTATACAAGTCTTTCACTACTGTAGGATGCATGGTATGTCACACATAGGATGTTCTCGTACTTCGACCATAAAAGTGATGTACGCATGCACCTACCTCAGAACTTCTCTACCGCCAGTCCAAATGCCACCCTTGAACATTGGTCTGCTTGCTGAGCTGTTAGCTGTGTTCCAGCGAATGAAGAGGCATCCTCAGAAGAGGAATCTCTGGCATATTCCTCCAATTCTCTCCTCTCTAGACTGTCCTTCCCGGATGAGGAATCCAGTGGAACTGACTGACCCATGGAAGAACTCTCTCGCTCTCTTGGTGAGATAATTTCAGATGGGATAGTACTGAGGTATCTGAAGTACAGAAGAGATAACTACGACCTTCTGCAGGTGGAATCTCCCAGCCCTTCAGCTATTCCTCGTGTTTTACCTGCTTTCTAGATGCCTTCGCCCTGCTAACAAAGCCCCCGACTCCCAGCCTCCTGCCCATAAGAAGATTGACTAATTTTACAAGGTCATTGAGGACTGTAGGTTTTTGTTTAAATGTCCTTCAGCAGACCCATCGGTTGTTTAATTAGCTTCAGACAAACCATCCAGGTTATTGCCTTCAACCTCTCTCCTTCCTTCAGATAAGGAGAGAGGAGTATCCTGGAAAGGCATTTATAGCCATTAATTACCAAGCATACATGACCAAATTTGCCCTAGAGCTTCGGTCCCAACTCTCCCAGGTCATTTCAGATTTGCCTGATTCAGAGAATAACACCTTGGCTGCTTCCTTGCTTGGAGCCTCCTCGCAGGTAGCCCACCACTCCATCAAATGCAGCTGTGATGCTGCAGAGGCCTCTGGCGCTGTCTTAAGGAGATTCTCTCAGTTCAAACTCCAGCCATTATCAGAGGACATTAAATCTAAGCTTGTGGATGCCCCTTTAGAGAACCCTGTTTTGTTTGACCCTGCATTTGCTAATTATATTTAAATATCTGCAGGAAAAGTAAAAGGAATTGCTAGAATTGAAATGCATCTTTGTCTCTCCAGTGCCTAAATTTCAGCAGAATTACCCAGCAAAAACTCCTTCTGTATGTATGCACTCTTGCCCTCTTCCACCTAAAACAAAAAAGGATGGTAGGAGGCCTCAGCAGTCCGGGGCTGCCCCTGCAACTCTGGCTCAGTAGAGACCCTTTCCAGACAAGCCTAGATCCCTATGACTACTCAAACCACCCCACCCACATTCCACTTTCCCAGCACGCCTCTGTCTCTGTGCCAGTCTGGGAAAGCATAACTCAAGACTCCTTGGCTCTCTCTGTCATTCTTCAAAAGGGCACTTTCTGGTGTGGAATTACCTGCCTTCGTTCAGGGACATCCCTCAACCACCATAGGAATAACTACCCTCCTTTCCAGAGGTACTTCTAGACCTGTCGGGAGATGGAACCATTCAGGAAGTTCCTCAAGACCAAAAAGGAAGAGGTTTCTACTGCAGAATGTTCCTGGTGCCTAGAAGGGATGGTTCTTGGAGAGCCATTTTGGATCTGTCTCATCTCAGTACCTTTCTGAAGGTACCCACCTTCCATATGTTAACTCTTCAAACCATGATGTCCTTCATGGATGCATCTGCAGTCATAACAGCTGGGTTGTCCTGTCGTCAGGCAGCCCGTCAGTCGGCCGGATTCCAAAGTCCGGGTCCGGCTTCGGCTGATGTCGCTCTTCATCCGACGTCATCTCTGTTGGACTTCGGGTATAAAGGCATCAGCCGACGCCATCTTCCTCAGTCTTTCTTGCCGCGTGGCGCCCGAAGCAGAAGCTGTTTGCAAGTGCCGGTCGGTCGGATCCAGAGATTTTTTCTACGAATACTACTTCGAAGACTTCTAAAGCTAAGTACCCCGTTGGGGACTCTTTCTTGCCTCAGCCGATGTCAGAAAAAGTTAATAATTGTTTAACCTGTGGGAAACAAATACCTCATAAAGATTTCCATTCTTACTGTCTGCCTTGTTTAGGCCCAGCCCACGACGTAGCAGCCTGTTCGGCCTGTGCTTCCTTCAACCGACGAACGCTTAGGCGTCGGTCGGAGTTTGCAGAACAGTTTTTCGGTTCTGATTTTGCTTACATTATGTCGTCGGAACCTCCGACTACACTTTCTGCCAAAAAACGCAAAGAAAAAGACCGACACTCGCGGTCCGCGGTTTCGGCTGAAACCACGCTTAAGCAAACCGCGAGTGTCTCGGTTTCGGCCGAAACCGAGAAAACTGATCTAGGTACAGCCGAATCTATTTCTACACTTGAGGCCCCTGCTACAATTCTTGAATCGGCCTCTGAAACTTTACCCACTGACTTATCAGACACCATTCCCCTGGATGTCTCTACCCCAGCACGTGGTGCTGCTAGGCCTCCAGCAGCCATGTCCATTAAGGCATTCGCCAGGGCTAAAGCAGCCAAGTCTACCAAATCAGTGCCTGTTAAACCACCCTCAACCAGGCCCTCTTCTAGTTCTCAAATGCTCACCTTGGCAGAAGATTTGATTTCTTTAATTAGAGGATCTCAACCTCACCCAGACAGGGCCTCTCAGCCCCCAGATAAGAGACCTAGGGCAGAGCCCCCTGAGCCAGTGTCCTCTGATGATTCTGCAGATGAATCAGACATTACGGACCAGCCAGAGGCCCCTTTCTCTAATTTTGAGGATTCTGATGCTGAAGAATCCATTCCAGCTGCTTCCCCTCCAGAAGAATTCTCCTTTGGGGAAACCTTGCATGCCATGCGAGAGCAGTTCCAATGGCAGCAACAAGAATTCTCAGATTCCCGAAAAAGACTTAGAACCTTTCTGCACCTTCCACAGCACAGGCCCTTAGCTATACCTCCTGTTCTTTCTGTGGTAGATGACGCTTTTAATGATGTCTGCTCTGCTCCAGACTCATTACCCCCAGCCCCTGCCAAACCAGACAGATTTTACAGGGTGCCTGACACTCATCACCACCTTTACAAGGCCCCCCTTGCAGACCCAGAAACTATATCCCAGGGTCCCAAGGCAGTTGCCGCAACCATAGCTAAAAACCCTACTCCTTCTGAAAGGGAAGCAAGGGCATTAGACAGATGGGGTAAAAAGGTATACACTTCAGCTACTCTCTCAGCTAGAGCTTTAAACTGCCAGTTTCACATGATACAATACCAAGAGTTTATGCTTGATCAGTTAACTAAAAATTAACCACTGATGAAGCTCTTGACAAGAAATATGTATTAGAAATGGTAAATAACATACAACAGGTTAGTAACCATTCCTTAAAATGTGGCTATGATGCACTGGAGGCTTCATTTAGATCAGCCATGACTGGCACAGTGATAAGAAGGCATGCATGGCTAAAGGAACAAGCTCTACCAGATCATGTTAAAGCTAAATTGTTAGATGCTCCTATGGATAAGACAAGTTTGTTTGGTGCACCTGCCCAGCAGGTTATGAAGAAAATGGAAGAAAAGGCAAAATCAGTTCAAACTGTTAAAGAATTCCTGCAGGTTCAACCCCCAAGGTTTAGCAGGAACTGGCCTGCCAAGAATTGGTCCTTTCCTGACTCCACAAGATTTCAAAGGGGCAGGAATAGGCGTTCCAGAGGCAGAAACCAAACCAGAGGAAGTGCCTACAGAGGACGACAGTGGCAAGGTAACAACAGAGGCACAGACACAGCCACTGCCACTACTTCAACACAGCCACAGTGACTTACTCCTAAAACCGCCTACCAGGGAGCAAATAGCAGCTCCACTAGGGGGAAGGTTAACTTTATTTGCAAGGAACTGGCACCACATAACAAAAGACAAGTGGATTCTGCAAATCATACATCAAGGTTACCGATTCCACTTCCACACTATACCAGTCAAAAGAGGAATGCCAAATCTACCTCCAAATCAAAAAACAGAAGCTTTACAACAGATAATGGAGTTAGCAAACATGAGAGCTGTGGAAAAAGTGCCTGCAGCAGAGCAAGGAAAGGGGTTCTACTCCAGACTGTTCCTAGTTCCAAGAAAGGAAAAAAGTTGGAGACCAATTCTCGACCTGTCCACCTTGAATACATACATCATTGTCCCAAAATTCAAAATGCTGACCCTACAGCAACTTCTTCCCATGCTGGGCAAGGAGTGTTGGCTGGTAACTCTAGATCTCAAGGAGGCATACCTGCACGTCCCTATTCGACCTATCTGCAGAAGATACCTCAGATTTCTTGCAGGATCAGAGCACTATCAATTCTCAGCATTGCCTTTTGGCTTATCTACTGCGCCCAGAGTATTCACAAAATGCCTGGCATCAGTAGTCGCATACTGCAGACTGCAGGGAATTCATATTTACCCATACCTAGACGACTGCCTGCTACAAGGGGACAACAAAAGCAAGTTGACAACAGATTTGCAAAGGGTCATTTACTTGCTACAAGCACTGGGATACACAGTCAATCTACAAAAGTCAAGACTGATACCATCCCAAACAAGGACATTCTTGGGAGCGGAATTGGACACAGTGAGACAAATGGCATTCCTAACTACAGAAAAACAAAAAGAACTCCCTCTTTACTTCTTGTCACTAACAAAGCTCAACAAGTTAACAGCAAGAAAAGTTCTGCAGGCCTTGGGCTTCATGGCATCATGCATAATTTTGGTTCCATTTGCCAGACTACATATGAGAAAACTACAGTGGTACCTACGGAATTTATGGTCCCAACACAGACACAGCCTCGAAACAGAAATCCCACTAATTCCATGCTTAAAACAGGAGTTCCTATGGTGGGCCCAGGCATGCCGGTCCAACCCAGGCCTTCCCTTTCACAGATGTCAAGCAAGCCAGAGCATTACAACAGATGCTTCAGACCTAGGATGGGGGGCCCACATGCTGGACAAATGCGTGCAAGGATTGTGGACTCAGGAACAACTTCACCTGCACATCAACCTAAAAGAAATGCTGGCTGTAAAACTGGCTATCCAAAAGTTCAGACCATTTCTCAAAGAGGGCCAGCTGTTGATAAGGACAGACAACACCACAGTCATGTGGTACATCAACAAACAGGGAGGCACTCATTCATACCCCTATGCAGAATGACTTTGGAACTGTGGACCCTGGCACTCAGCTACAACATCCAGCTGCAAGCAAGATTTGTACCAGGAAAAGAAAATACTCTAGCGGACATTTTAAGCAGGACCACATCAGATGCTCACGAATGGCACCTGCACCCGGACATCTTCAGGACCATTACAAAGAAGTGGGGAATGCCTCAGATAGATCTATTTGCATCTCCTCACAATCACCAACTCAAGAAATTCTGCACAAGGACATTTCACCCACTAGCATGGAAAGTGGATTCGCTCTCCTTCAGCTGGAAGGACCTAACAGTTTATGCATTCCCACCTCTCCCCTTGATACACAAAGTACTCCTAAAAATCAAGGAAGAACATCCAAGGATAATCCTGATAGCTCCAAACTGGCCAAGACAACACTGGTATCCACTACTAAGGAGCTTGTCTCGGAACAATATGTGGCCAATACCCCTGATGCCTTTGATGCTAACTCAGAACAACTACAGCACCATACATCCAAACCTGAAAACCTTACAACTGGCTGCATGGAACATCACATAGCAGCAGCTAATCAAGAACTTTCCCAAAGAGTTAAAGACATTATTCTTGAAGCACGCAGACCTTCAACAAGAAGGAACTACACTGGAAAATGGAAAAGGTTTGTCAGTTGGAGTTCTGAAAGAGGAAAAGATGTGTCAAACATAGATATGCCTAACATCCTGGAGTATCTGGCGAACTTCTCCATTCAGGCCTGTCCTACTCCTCCATCAAGATACATGCATCAGCTATTTCAGCAGAATACAGCTTTGATCCACCTGTTTTTCACACCCTCTGCTCAGACAATTTCTCAGAGGAATCAAGAATGTAAAACCTCCAAGAAAACCACCATTACCAGCTTGGGACTTAAACTTCGTACTAGAAAAGTTGACACTATCACCCTTTGAGCCAGCAGCAACAGCAGACTTACAACACCTGTCATGGAAAACTGCTTTCCTACTGGCAATTACCTCAGCAAGGAGGGTTTCAGAACTACAGGCCTTAATGGCAGTGCAACCCTTCCTAATCTTTCACCAAGATAGAGTATCCATGAGGACTAATCCAACATTTATGCCTAAGGTGGTATCCAGAGTGTCTTTAAACCAGGCAATCCACCTACCTACCTTCTTTCCCAACCCGCAAAACAGAGGGGAAAGAATACTGCATACCTTGGATGTACATAGACAGCTACGCTACTACTTGGACAGAACCAAAAGCAGCAGAAAGACTGACCAACTTTTGTGGCCTATGCAACAGGAAGAGAGGGAAAAGCTATTTCCAAACAGACAATCTCCAAATGGATAGGAAATTGCATACGATTCTGTTACTCCTTCCATGGAAAACCAATTCCACAGAACATAAGACCTCATTCTACAAGGGCAACAGCCACTACCACAGCCTTCTTACGAGGAGTGGCTACCAAAGACATTATTGAGGCGGCTACTTGGACCTCCGTGCATACATTTGCCAAGCATTATAATTTACCTCTATATTCCAGATCCCGAGCAGGGTTTGCCACTGCTGTACTGCAAGGGATCCTAAACACACCATAATCTACCTTTATCCTCCTCCCCCTAGTTGGCTATGGTATTCTACCCAGCTGTTATGACTGCAGATGCATCCATGAAGGACATAGTACAGTTTTGTACCTACCATAAATGTAGATGTCCGAACTGGATAGCATCTGCAGTCAGGATTACCCTCCCTCCTTCCCCTCTGAGGTACTCCTAGGGTGTTTACCCTCCTAATAGCTAGCTGATGGGGGGGAGTCTTTTATGGTGTATTTGTTTGTATATATGTACATACATGCTTATTTTTGTGGTTACCTCTATCCTTTTGGAAACATTGGCATCTATCCAAAAATTTTAGCCTTCAGGAGGGCTTCTGGCATCTGGGGCAAGAAACACTGAGGAAGATGGCGTCGGCTGATGCCTTTATACCCGAAGTCCAACAGAGATGACGTCGGATGAAGAGCGACATCAGCCGAAGCCGGACCCGGACTTTGGAATCCGGCCGACTGACGGGCTGCCTGACGACAGGACAACCCAGCTGTTATGACTGCAGATGCTATCCAGTTCGGACATCTACATTTATGGTAGGTACAAAACTGTACTTTCCCTCTTATTCTGCCACAAGCCTTCTTAGCCTCCTTGGGTATCAACGATGCATACCTACACTTTCCCATCTGCCGCAGCTGCAGGACGTTTTGCATTTCTCTGTAGCTTCCTGGCATTTTCATTTCTCTGCCTTGCCCTTTGGACTTTCTGCCACGCCAAGGGTATTTACAAAATTTGTAGCTCTTGTGATTTCCTACTGCAGGCTTAAATGCTTTCACATTTTACCCTACCTGCATAGTCTCCTCTTTATGGAGATCTCCCCAGATATCCTAGAGCAAAGCATCCTTTTTTGCTATTTCTCTTCTACAATGTCTAGGATTCACCATGCACTACAAAAAAGGCATTCTCTTACCCTTTTAGGATCACATCTTCCTTGGGTGCAGAATTGAGACAGACCTAATGAGTCTCTCTTCCTCTACAGAATGCACAGGACCTTGCACCCTACTTCAAAAACTCTTCACCATATTTCAGCCAGAGAGATCCTCAGGGTTTTGAAATTCATGGCATCCAGTATTCAAGTGCTACATTGGCAAAATTTCCCATGAGGAAACTCCGGTTGTTCCTAAAGTAAGTTTGGATTCAGCGTTTGCGTACACTGGACTTTCCAATTCCTGTCATTCCCTGTCTAAAGAGGGAACTGCAGTGGTGGGGTCCGGCAAGTGTCCCTCAACCCAGGACTTCCCTTGCACCCCCTGCTACCCGTACAAGAGCTGTTCACAGATGCTTCAGATGTAGGATAGTGAGCAGCTTTCGGAAACTTGAAAGCTCAAGGGGTATGGTCCCCCTGTCGACAAAGTGAACACATCACTGTAAGGAAGTTGAGGGTGCTGCTGCTAGGCATTCATACCTTTCATCCTCTCTTCCTCCCAGGACCTTTAAAACTGGTCACAGACAATATGACAGTCCTCTGGTATGTGAACAAGCGGGGGGGGGGGGCACCAAATCCTACCATCTATGCAGGCTGGCACTCCAAGTTTGGAAGCTGGCAGTCCAGTATCAGGCAGTGTTCATCCCATAAAGAACACAAAATACACCAGCACAGTTACACCAGCAACTCAACTCTTTTTAATACAGCAACAGTGATCTGGCAGTTCGCCTTCAAGGATCACAGTAGTACAATTTCAGCTGGCTTAAATATTCAAATGGAAACAGCCACTTAAGATCAAATTAATTAAATAATTAGTGGTTAATGCACTTAAACTTTTCATTTTTTAAACATATAATACATAATACATAAAAAGATATGTATCCAAATTCATATAAAGAATTATATAAAAATACAAAATTCATATACATAAATCCACACAAATCACCATGTATAAATCATTCAATTATAATGCATTTTACTAAACTAACAAGACCGTATTATCCGCGGTGGTGGTGCTGCAGTAGCGTTGTCGCCTCATAGTAAGACGCTGTCCAGTTCCATTCTCAGCTGTTGCGTCTTCTGCGTGCAGACATGCGTGAATGGGCGTACCTTCGTTGAAGGTTGTGCGTCAGGGCTGGTAACTCGGCATGTAAAAGTCAACTACCAATCATTAGCGGACCGGAGTTCCGCTGTGGCGACCCCTAACCGGGAAAAGCCAAAAGACACAACGACAACAAGACCGTATTAAATATTTTAAATACCTACTTCTTGATTTAAACCATGGGGCCTTAAAGTTTGAAATTTAAATATCATTCTAGTTTCTAACTCCAATAGTTTACCAACAAAATCACCCCCTCTAGGCAAGAAAGGTTTTGCAAGTACAGAAAAAGTTAAACCACTGTCTGAACCCTCATGCATTTCATGAAAATGGTTAGCTGTAGGACTCGATTCATTTTTATTTCTTATATCTCTAAGATGTTCCAAAACTCGAAATTTAACCATACGTTTTGTCTGGCCTCTATACCATTTTATATCAGAGCATGAACATCCCAAAATATGTACCACCCCTGTTGATCTGCAGTTAAATTAATATCTAGAACCAAATAATTTCCCATTAATTAAAGTTCCTGACAAATTTTTAGCCCTATTACAAATACTGCAATGACCACAGGGGAAGGTACCCATAGGTAAATTCATGTTAGGCCCCACAATGAAATTATAATTTAATAATTCCTTCAAATTTTTTCCTTTGCTAAATGAAAATGTGATGTTTGGTGAACAAGTGACCAGTATTTTCATCCTCAGAAATAATGTACCAAAATCTTTTTTATAATCTTAACCAGCATATCAGAAAAGGGAGAACATTTTGCAACATAAAATAACTTTTTATTCACATATCTGTTAACAGAAGAATTATTCTCTCTAAAATTCTCACATTTTCTAGTTAACATTCTTTGGGATTTTTGCATAACATCCCCTAGCATTACATGCTTGCATCTCAATAATATTTCCTCATCATAACCTCTCCCCTTTAATCTCCTCTCTACATTATCCAATTCCACCACTTTCTGACTCATATCACTAGTATGATCAAAAATTCTTTTAAATTCAGCACTAGGTAAGGATGTTCTGGATGCATGCTAGTTGCATATAGGAACATATTCACTGAGGTTAATTTCCTATATGGTTTAAAGCCAATAGCTTCACCATCCCCATACAATGTCGCATCAAAAAAGTTAATGGTTTCTCTACTAAAACTCATAAGAGAAAGCCAAACCATGCAGTTTAGGGTATCAAAAAATCCAAAAAATCACAAATATCTCCTTTACAAATAAAGATAAGGTCATCAATAAAGCACTTATAAAGCACAACTTTATCCTTATAAAAGAAAGTGTGATATATAAACTTACTTTCAAAATATCCCACATATATTATAGCATATAAGGGTGCATAACAAGCCCCCGTAGCTGTACCCTACAACTGCAAGAAAAAAAATTTCTCAAAGGAAAAATAATTGTGGGTTAAACAGAATTCCAATAGGTTAACCAAAAAGCTGTTCTTGAGCCTTCACCTAATATATCCATAATGGCCTAAATTCCCCATCTCAGTTTTATATTTGTATATAATGATTTGACATAGACAGTAATCCAATAATAATCACCTTGTCATCTGATTTTAACTAACTCATTTAATAAATCTTGTTTATTTGAAATATGTGCGTAAACCTTACATAGATATTTTTAAAAATGAAAATCGAGAAAACTGCCTACATTGCTTAGATAGGAACCCACCCCTGATATAATAGGCCTTCAAGGGAGCCTCTCTAAATTTTTATGTACCTTTGGCAGGGCATACGTGATAGGGGTAACTGGTTTCTTAACATGTAACTTTTTCACATATTTACAGTCGAAAACCCAAATGTTCTCCCCTTTCCAATAATCCCAACAGTTTATTATAGCTCATAACAGGGTTCCTAGATAAAGATTTGTATTCATCTTCACAACCTAGTATGTCGGCTATTTTTTTCACAATACATCTGTTTATCCAAAATCACCCAATTACCACCTTTATATGCACATTTAAAAATAAATTCCATTTTTAAAATTTTTAAAGCCAGCCACTCATTCTTGGTTAAATTGTATGTTTTCTTCTGCTTCAGGAACATACTAAAAGCAATGGAAATTTCCTTATACACAATTTTTGAAACAAAGTAAAAGCAGGCATATTTATCATAGGCATAAATTTACTCTCTATTGACAAATTAGGTAACTGTAATTTACCATACCCAGTGGCATAAAGTAAACTATCACTGTCACCAACATTTTCAAACTCTAAAGTTTCAGATTCATAATCATAGATAGAGACATTCATTAAAACATCTTCACATGCAGTAATGTCTTCACATTCATCATTTCCCATGTTGTTTGCCAGTTCATTACATACATTTTTCCCAGAATATGCAATTAATAACAGTTTTCTGCAAAATGCCTTTTGCTCAAAATATAGGTCGACAAAAGAGGGTATAAATTTACTGCCTTTAAGTAATACAGCCTTCATATCATCAAAAAGGCTAAGCTTAGATAAATTAATAACATGCATTACTTGTGCATTGTACTAACTAGAAACTACATGTCCATTATTTAAAGCGGTTCCTTCTCTTCCTGCCTCCTCTCTCACGATTCATCTGGCTCGACTGAAAAGTATGATTATCATTAGAAGTTGCAGCCTGATTCACATCTTCACCTTCCGAAGCCGAAGACACAGCAAAAGAAACAGATTTAGTTCCATCCTGCTCCGCAGAAGACGCTGATACAGTACGGCGCTTCTGACTGTTATTTCTCACCTTTGACCTGCTTTGAGACTACTCCCGTTGCCGTGAGAACAGAATACCAGTCTCGTAGTCCTTCATATCGCGTAAGAGCTTATTTCTCTTATACTGGATAATTACAGTCTCTAGTTTAGGGACCCTTTCACTTATTGAGGACATCTGCACCCGATAACAGGACTCCTCCACCACCTCATCCTGTAAGTGCAGAATCTCCCCCTTCAATTTATCATGCGCCCTCAAATTATGTTTGATTAAGATCCAAAGCCAAGTCAAGGTGCACTGTAACAAAGCCTTTTTCCACTTCTCAGATAAATCACTCTCCTCCTCTGTAAAATTAGTGGCAGGCAACCCGATCAATACATAACCCCCTCGGGGTTAAATTCAGACGTACATATTTCTCGAGGAAACAGATGTCCAGAAAGAAAGAACCTCCTTCACCTCAGGTCTTTACAGTTGCAAAAAATTCCCCTCGGAGTCACAACTGTTAACATTCCATGGATCCATCTGTGCAAATTGTTTCTCTCGTTCGCTCACCATATCAGCAAAATTAAGCAACCCAGGCATATCAAGGAGCCCAGGACCCTCAGCTGCTTGCGACATGCTGATGCTGGTAATGGCGTTAAAAATTCTACCAAACACAAAACGAAAACCAGATAAAGAAGAACACAAAATGCACCAGCACAATTACACCAGCAACTCACCTCTTTTAAATACAGCAACAGTGATCTGGCACCTCGGCAGTTCATCTTCAAGGATCACAGTAGTACAATTTCAGCTGGCTTAAATATTTAAATGCAAACAGCCACTTAACAAGATCCAGTTAGTTAAATAATTAGTGGTTAATGCAATTTAGTTTAACTTTTAATTTTTTAAACATATAATGCATAATATATAAAAAATATGTATCAAAATTCATATAAAGAATTATATACAAAATACAAAATTCATATACATAAATCCACACAAATCACCATGTGTAAATCATCCAATTATAAATGCATTTTACTAAACTAACAAGACTCTGTTAAATATTTTAAATACCTACTTTTTGATTTATGCAAGCTATGCAGGCTGGCAGTCCAAGTTTGGAAGCTGGCAGTGCAGTATCAGGTGACTCTTCAAGCAGTGTTCATCCCATCCAACCAAAATTGTGTGGCAGACACCTTGAGCAGGTCCCTACCTCAGTCCCATGAATGGATGCTTCAAAGAGATGTATTTCTGGACATTGTCCACCAGTGGGGTATACCTCAAGTCGATCTCTTTGTCTCCCCCATGAGCAGCCAACTTCTAGACTATCTCACCTTCTGGTCTGGAAGGTGGATGCCCTTTTGCTCTCTTGGAAGGGGATGTTTCTGTACCCCCCTCCATCGATCATTCTGAAAGTCCTGTTAAAAATTCAGCAGGACAAACCAGAAATCTTGCTGGTGACTCACCGTTGACCAAGACAGCATTGGTTCCCTCTTCTCCTGCATTTAGCCAAGGGCAATCACCACAAGTTACCTCACAGGGTAGACTTTCTCACACAAGATAAAGGAACTTTCATCCATCCCCACTTGACTACCCTCCAGTTGACTCTGTGGGTGATAGGGTTTTAATTCCTTTTAGACAGCTTTTCTCTGAGGACATGCTAAGATCCTGCAGGAGGCCAGGAAACCCAATACCAGAAAATTTTACCTATTCAGATGGAAGAGGTTTTCACTTTCATATCTGTCACGAAACCAGGATCCACTATCAGTGGAAGTCCCCCTTGGTTCTGTCCTGTTTGTGAACTGCTCATTGCTGGTTTGGCCTACTGTTCGGCGAAGGCCTATATGTCAGCTATTTATATCCCTCCCCCACCCCACCCCCAGCTAGCAGATTTGAGGCTAAACAATTAAAGGCGTCCTTCACTAGACCTCCCATTAAACCGCTCTCTCCTCCCTGGAATCTTAATTTTGTGCTCGAAAAACTAACTTTCCCCATTTCAGAGCCAGCTTCATCAGTGTCCCTACAGCATTGCTGTTCGAAAACTGTACTTCCCTAGCTATAACTTCAGCCAGATGTGTCTCTGAACTCCAGGCCCTATTGGCCTCTCCTCCCTTTTTAGTTTTCCGTAAAGACAATGTGTCCTTGCATACCAACCGTTTTTATGCCCAAGGTAATCAATGAAACTCAACCAAGCCATTCATTTATCTACCTTCTTTCCTTCTCTAAAAAGTTCTAGTGAGTAGGTGTTTCACACCCTGTATGTGCATAGGCAGCTTAGATTTTACTTGGACAAGACCAAGTCTTTTAGGAAATTAGACCAGTTTTTTGTCTGCTATCATCCCAAGGCTCTGGGATTGCCTGTTTCCAAACAGACTATTTCCACTTGGATTTCTAAGGCTATTTAGTTCTATTATGTGAAACATGGTAAGACCCTTGCTTCCTCTGTAAAGGCCCATCCCACTAGGGCTGTATCTTCATCCAGTGCTTTCTTCAAAGGATTAGACACTAGTTCTATTCTTGAAGTGGCTACATGGACTTCTGTTCATGCCATCAGTAAACATTACAAACTGGGTGGCATTTCTAAGTCTAGGGCAATGTTTGCCAGAGGCATACTCCATGGCTTTCTGGAGAACACAACTGCCTCTTCCTCCACCCTCTCTTTGTGAGCTTTTGTACTCTCCCTCGTGTTAAGAATACTGCAATAGTTTAGTAGAAGGACATAAAACAGTTGTGTAAAATCTTACCATAATGATAGATGTCCTTCTATTTCCTGCAGTATTCCAATCCCTCCCTCCTTCCACCAGGTGGTTTGGTTCTTTTCCTTGAATGGTCCTACCCAACCTCCCTTAGGCTGGCTTCCTCCTGGGGCATTCATTTCTGAGGTAGGTTCATGTGTAAGTCACTTTTATGACCAACTTACAATAGCAGCCTACATGTGACATACCACATATCCTACAGTAGTGAAAGACTCTTGTATACTGGCTGATGGGTCACCTACGGCAGAGAACTCCCTCATGTTAAGAATACTGCTACAGAGAAGAGAAGGACATCTGTCGTTAGGGTAAGATTTTACACAACTGTGTTTTATGTTAAGCTCGAAAATGTGGTGTACTTGCAGTTCTGAGGTGGTGACTGAACCCTCATTTCATCCTGCCACAAGTCAAGGAGTTCAGATTTGCTTTGACTCAAGTCTCTATAGTGGTGACTGCACTGCTTCCACATGAGTGGGTTGCCAGTAGCACAGGTGACAGCCTTAAACATACTATTCCAGCCGTCAGGAGCCTCCAGTTATAATGCTTGTGAGGGAATGTCCAGAAAAATGTTGGACTCCTCATCACACCGCCTCTGCTCTGAAAGGAACACTATCCTCACCTTCTCCATCTATAATTGTCTCACCTTTAAAGATCACAGAGAATTGGCATCCCAAATAGTTTGTGTCTCCTTGCAGTGATGGGCAACTCATTTTGCACAATGAATGGGAAAAAAAATATTGGGACTATATTGGTTTGCTTCCAGTGCCACTTAAGGTGTGAAACATGGCTGTTCTCCATCCCCCTGTTTGCTGCTGGGAACACCTGCCCTATATTGATCGCATTTTCTGGTTAATAATGTGATGACAGTTTCCTCAGCTCTAATCTGTTGTACACACCTTGGGTGGATGAGACTGCTTGCAGATACTTGGGGGTGCGTGCATGTCATTGTGCAGTAATCTTCAATATGTTTATGAAGCTTGCATATCGTGCAAATTGAGCAATTTAGAAACAATAGGATGAGCCCTAGTCAACATATTCATAGCACCCAGAGGGGTGAATCTGGACAACAGGCAGAGAAGCGTGTTTATGTTGAGGAATAACTTTTAAAGCATAGACTTCTAGCCTGGTTAGTTGTTCATCCAGTGCGCTTCTTGGTAGAGCTGGCTTGCTTCCTTCCTCACTTGTGCAACTGATAAATTTAGCACTCCACTTTTTACTTGCTGGTTTGACTATGGGGTATACACTGCCTGGTGATATATTTCTATACATTGAAATATTTTTGTGTGCACGTATATGTTTATTTTTGTGTTTGTATATGTACATACTAATTTTGTGAATGTATTTTTTCTGTTGGTTTGGAGTGACTTTGCATGCCATCGGGTAAAGCAACTGAGATCAGAGCCACCAGTAGATACACATTTTCATTGGTTGTGGCAACCCCAAGCATATTTGTGCAGTGTAAGTTACATGAACATAGGCATATGGCTGAGTTCAAATCTAAGATTATTGCAGCATCACTACATGGAATTTAAACATTTCTGAATCGCTCTGCCATCTTCTTTTGCCTCATCAGTATATAACACAGCAGACCACATTATTTGGTATAGTTATATCATGTAGTTGGGTTTTCTGAATCGCACCTACCCTGTACATGCTCAGTTATTGTGCAGATTCGCTTAGTACAATGTGACAGAGTTTGAGTCTGGCCCTAAGTTTCCCCATTGAGGTACCTTCCTTCCTTTTTTCTTCCTTTTCCCTTAGTTTGTATGTCATCCAGGAAGGGAAAACGAGAGTGTTGGAGACGGATTTCCCAGAATGACTGACACAATCACTGCCTTGTTTTGTTTAGTTACCACACATGACTGCACGCATGTGAGATTGTCAGTTGTTTGTTCCTAATACACTCTGCAGTCATCTTTCTATTTATTTGGTGAGCCAGAGGTTGAAACCTTTGGCTTGGGGTAACACGGACAGATTTGCCCACCACAACTTAGGAAGAAAGTCAAAAAGGTATGTATTGAACCTGTTGCTGCTGCTGTTCAGTCTAAACCAGATGTCTTCAAGTTGGATGAAGATTCAGAGTACCTTAAAGTTGCCAATGTCAGCTCCCTGTGCTGTGACCCAGTTGGAGGCCAGCACGGAACAGTTTGCCCACACGTCCGCTGAGGCTGTGCCTACTCCTGGTGCAGATGCGGAGGGGGAACCACCGCTGATTATTTTGGAGGGTCCTGTGGGATTCCCCAAATACCTCTTAGGGAAGAGATGCTTGGAACCCTCGTTAAATCTAGGCAGGAGTCTGAACTTCCTAGATTTGTTAATGCTAATGTTCCTTTGAAAAAGAGGCAGGAGACTGTGTGTGTGAGCCCTGTGGCTAAGGATCCCCACTAAGAATAGCAGAATTTTACTCATGAGGCTTTTTCACTGTTTTTACGGCTGAGTTCCTTTCTAGGACTGTTTGTTCTTGCTTCTGTTCCCTGTTCTTCCACTTGTTCCAGACATCGAAGGGACATTGATTCCCTCTGATGAAGAGTTGGACTGTGGTGCAGAGTCTTCGCTTACTCTTCTCAAATCCACTCTCTTTTTATTCTGGGGTCTGAAGAAGAGGATTCATTTTTCTCCTGACGCTCCTTTGGAAGAATTGTCCTTTGAGGATATGGTGGTTTATATTGATGGAACAGTAAATGGGACTGTTCCCAGGTTTCTGATGTTCAAAAAAGGTACTATGAGCTCTTGCAAATAGATTCTCCTTGGCCTTCTGCAGTTCATCCAGTGCTGGATGCCCTCTTAGATACTTTTACTGCACTTTCTTGACCCTCTGATGCTCAACCTTTTACCCATAAGAGATCAGACAGATTCTGTAAAGTGTCTTGAATCTCAAACATGTTTGTATAAAATTCCTTCCTGTGATCCTGCCGTTATTTTTGTAGTCATTGATAAACCATCCAAGCTGCTGTTCTCTTCCAAGGTTTTACCTTTTGATAAGGACAATTGTGGCATGGACATATATGGTTAAAATATCTCTGCTACCTCAGCTTTCTGGGCTATTAATTTCCAGACCCATATGCTAAGTATGTCCTGGCTGTTCTCTCCCAACTTGGGGGCATTCTGGCTGATATGCGTGATTCAGAGAGTAAGACTCCTGCCATTTCCCTTTTGAACTCTGCTTCTCAGGTAGGTCATCATTCTATTAAATGTAGTTATGATGCTGCTGATACCTCCTGTAAGGCAATTGCATCTGGATTTGTAATGAGGAGATGTTAGTGGTTGCACCTTTGGGCTGTGCCTGAAGACATCAAGGCCAAATTATTAGACTCCCCCTACGGCTGCTCTGAATTAAGACCCTTAAGGATAAGGTACATTTATGCAGGATTTAAAACTTCTCTCTCTCTCCTTTCCTAATTTTCTAATTGTTCATTTGCAGCCTAAACAACCTTATAAGTGCAAGAGGGTGTCTAGGTGAGGTTTTCCAAGCCTTCTAAAAGTTCTAAGGGTCAAAAGCCTCCTTTCCCCTGACAATTCTGCTTATATTTGACATTCAGCCACTCCTACTACTCAGCCAAATTCCTCTGTCCCTCATGTTGACTTTCTTTTCCTGTTTGGCACCAGGTAACCACAGACACTTGGTACTTTCCATTATCCAGAATGGTTATTTTGTGGTCTGGAAGTCCATTCCTCCATTGTCAGGCTTTCTTCAGCCTCCTCCTTGTCACAGGGGACCATCAGCCTGTCCCCATGTCTCAGCAGGGAATAGGTTTTTATTCCAGAATGTTTCTGGTTCTCTGGAAGGAGGCTTCATGATTTCTCAAGTTTCCCTCTTTCAGGATGTTGTCTTCAGATGCTTTTCCCTGTTCTTTTCTCGAATGTTTCTGGTTTCCCTGGATTCTATTCAGGAGGGTGTTTGAATCTGTTTCTCTCATCAATTCTCTGCTTTGCCTTTTGGTTTTCTACAACTCCAAGGGTCTTTACCAAATGTCTGGCCCCAGGAAATTCAAAATATTCTCTTACTTGGACCACCTTTTGATTTAAGCCCCCACTCAGCAGCTCCTGCTTCAGGACCTACACTTCACTATGCTGCTTCTGCACAGTCTGGGGTTCATCCTCAGTCCCAAAAAGTCTGTGTTGACTCCCTGTCGGGACCAGAGTGTTCCTAGAGTGCAAGATTCAGACCATTCTTTCCAATGCTGGCTTGTCTCCCACCTCCCAAGGTTCTCTTTGACTGCTTATTTCCAGTCCTTTCTACTACTTCCAGTCCTTCCTGCAAGGGAATTTTTTTGAGCTCTGAAGTACATGGCATCCACTCTACCCATGGTTCCCTTTGCCAAACTGCACATGAAGAACATTTCAGTAGCAGCTCCAGATTGTTTTGCTGCAGCACTGCCACCCTCTGGTGTCTGATGTCCTTCATGGATGCATCTGCAGTCATAACAACTGGGTTGTCCTGTCGTCAGGCAGCCCTTCAGTCGGCCGGATTCCAAAGTCCGGGTCCGGCTTCGGCTGATGTCGCACTTCACCCGACGTCATCTCTGTTGGTCTTCGGGTATAAAGGCATCAGCCGACGCCATTTTCCCCAGTCTTTCTTGCCGCGTGGCGCCCGAAGCAGAAGCTGTTCGCAAGTGCCGGTCGGTCGGATCCAGAGATTACTTCTACCGAATACTACTTCGAAGACTTCTAAAGCTAAGTACCCGTTGGGGACTCTTTCTTGCCTCAGCCGATGTCAGAAAAAGTTAATAATTGTTTAACCTGTGGGAAACAAATACCTCATAAAGATTTCCACTCTTATTGTCTGCCTTGTTTAGGCCCAGCCCACGACGTAGCAGCCTGTTCGGCCTGTGCTTCTTTCAACCGACGAACGCTTAGGCGTCGGTCGGAGTTTGCTGAAAAGTTTTTCGGTTCTGATTTTGCGTACATTATGCCGTCGGATCCTCCGACTACCCATTCTGCCAAAAAACGCAAAGATAAAGACCGACACTCGCGGTCCGCGGTTTCGGCCGAAACCATGGTTAAGCAAACCGTGAGTGTCTCGGTTTCGGCCGAAACCGAGAAAACTGATCAAAGTACAGCTGAATCTATCTCTACAACTGAGGCCCCTGCTACCACTCTTGAATCGGCCTCAGAAATTTTATCCACTACGGTGGTTGCCACTGACTTATCAGACACCATTCCCTTGGATGTCTCTACCCCAGCACGTGGTGCTGCTAGGCCTCCAGCAGCCATGTCCATTAAGGCCTTCGCCAGGGCTAAAGCAGCCAAGACTACTAAAACAGTGCCTGTTAAACCCCCTACAACCAGGCCCTCCTCTAGTTCTCAAATGCTTACTCTGGCAGAAGATTTAATTTCATTAATTAGAGGATCTCAATCTCACCCAGACAGGGCCTCTCAGCCCCAGAGAAGAGACCTAGGGCAGAGCCCCCTGAGCCAGTGTCATCTGATGATTCTGCCGATGAATCAGACATAACTGACCAGCCAGAGGCTCCTTTCTCCAATTTTGAAGACTCTGATGCTGAAGAATCCATTCCAGCTGCTTCCCCACCAGAAGAATTCTCCTTTGGGGAAACCTTACATGCCATGAGAGCAGTTCCAATGGCAGCAACAGGATTTTTCAGACTCCAGAAAAAGACTTAGGACCTTTCTGCACCTTCCACAGCACAGGCCCTTAGCTATACCTCCTGTTCTCTCTGTGGTGGATGATGCTTTCAATGATGTCTGCTCCGCACCAGATTCTTTACCTCCAGCCCCTGCCAAACCAGACAGATTTTACAGGGTGCCAGACACTCATCACCACCTTTACAAGGCCCCACTTGCAGACCCGAAACTATATCCCAGGGTCCCAAGGCAGTAGCCGACCATAGCTAAAACCCTATTCCTTCTGAAAGGGAAGCAAGGTCATTAGACAGATGAGACAAAAGGTCTACACTTCAGCTACACTCTCAGCTAGAGCTTTAAACTGTCAGTTTCACATGATACAATACCAAGAGTTTATGCTTGATCAGTTAACTAAAAAGCTAACCACTGATGAATCTCTTGATAAGAAATATGTATTAGAAATGGTAAATAACATACAACAGGTTAGTAACCATTCCTTAAAATGTGGCTATGATGCACTGGAGGCTTCATTTAGATCAGCCATGACTGGCACAGTGATAAGAAGGCATGCATGGCTAAAGGAGCAAGCTTTACGGGATCATGTTAAAGCAAAGTTGCTAGATGCTCCTATGGATAAGACAAGTTTGTTTGGTACACCTGCCCAGCAGGTTATGAAGAAAATGGAAGAAAAGGCAAAATCTGTTCAAACGGTTAAAGATTTCTTGCAGGTTCAACCCCAAGGTTTAGCAGGAACTGGCCTGCCAAAATTGGTCCTTTCCTGACTCCACAAGATCTCAAAGGGGCAGGAATAGACGTTCCAGAGGCAGAAACCAATCCAGAGGAGGTGCCTACAGAGGACGACAGTGGCAAGGTAACAACAGAGGCACAGACACAACCACTGCCACTACATCAACACAACCACAGTGACTTAACCCTAAATCCGCCTACCAGGGAACAAATAGCAGCTCCTCTAGGCGGAAAGTTAACCTTATTTTCAAAGAACTGGCACTATATAACAAAAGACAAGTGGATTTTACAAACCATAGATCAAGGTTACGGGTTCCACTTCCACACTTTACCAGTCAAAGGAGGAAGGCCAACTCTACCTCCAAATCAAAAACAGAGGCTCTACAACAGATAATGCAGTTAGCAAACATGAGAGCTGTGGAAAGAGTGCCAACAGCAGAGCAAGGAAAGGGGTTCTACTCCAGACTATTCCTAGTTCCAAGAAAGGCAAAAAGTTGGAGACCAATTCTCGACCTGTCCACCTTAAATACATACATCATTGTCCCAAAATTCAAAATGCTGACCCTACAGCAACTTCTTCCCATGCTGGGCAAGGAGTTTTGGCTGGTAACTCTAGATCTCAAGGAGGCATACCTGCACGTCCCCATTCGACCAATCTGCAGAAGATACCTCAGATTTCTTGCAGGATCAGAGCACTATCAATTCTCAGCATTGCCCTTTGGCTTATCTACTGGGCCCAGAGTATTCACAAAATGCCTGGCATCAGTAATCGCCCATTGCAGACTACAGGGAATTCAAATTTACCCATACCTGGACGACTGCCTGCTACAAGGGGACAACAAAAGCAAGCTGACAACAGATTTACAAAGGGTCATTTACTTGCTACAAGCACTGGGATACACAGTCAATTTACAAAAGTCAAGGCTGATACCATCCCAAACAAGGACATTCTTGGGCGCGGAATTGGACACAGTAAAACAAATGGCATTCCTAACTACAGAAAAACAAAAAGAACTCCCTCTTTACTTCTTGGCACTAACAAAACTGAACAAGTTAACAGCAAGAAAAGTACTGCAGGCCTTGGGCTTCATGGCATCATGCATAATCTTGGTCCCACTTGCCAGACTACATATGAGAAAACTACAGTGGTACCTAAAGAATTTATGGTCCCAACACAGACACAGCCTAGAAACAGAAATCCCACTAATTCCATGCTTAAAACAGGAGTTCCTATGGTGGGCTCAGGCATGCCAGTCAAACCCAGGGCTACCCTTTCGCAGATGTCAAGCAAGCCAGACCATCACAACAGACGCTTCAGACCTAGGATGGGGGCCCACATGCTGGACAAATGCGTGCAAGGATTGTGGACACAGGATCAACTTCACCTGCACATCAACCTAAAAGAAATGCTGGCAGTAAAACTGGCAATCCAAAAGTTCAGACCATTTCTCAAAGAGGGCCAGTTGATGATAAGGACAGACAACACCACAGTCATGTGGTACATCAACAAACAGGGAGGCACTCATTCATACCCCCTATGCAGAATGACTTTGGAGCTGTGGACCCTGGCACTCAGCTACAACATCCAGTTACAGGCAATATTTGTACCGGGAAAAGAAAATACTCTAGCAGACATATTAAGCAGAACCACATTGGATGCCCACGAATGGAAGCTGCACCCGGACATCTTCAGGACCATCTCAAAGAAATGGGGAATGCCTCAGATAGATCTATTCGCATCACCTCTCAATCACCAGCTCAAAAATTCTGCACAAGGACATTCCACCCACTAGCATGGAAAGTGGATTCGCTCTCCTTCAGCTGGAAAGGCCTAACAGCATATGCATTCCCACCTCTTCCCTTGATACACAAAGTATTACTAAAAATCAAGGAAGAACGTCCAAGGATAATCCTGATAGCTCCAAACTGGCCAAGACAACACTGGTACCCACTGCTGAGGAGCATGTCTCGGAACAATATGTGGCCAATACCCCTGATGCCTTTGATGTTAACTCAGAACAACTACAGCATCATACATCCAAACCTAAAAACGTTGCAACTGACTGCATGGAACATCACATAGCAGCAGATAATCCAGAACTTTCCCAAAGAGTTAAAGACATTCTTGAAGCACGCAGACCTTCAACAAGAAGGAACTATGCTGGAAAATGGAAAAGGTTTGTCATTTGGAGTACTGAAAGAGGAAAAGATGTGTCAAACATAGATATGCCTAACATTCTGGAGTATCTGGCCGAACTTCTTCATTCAGGCCTGTCCTACTCCTCCATCAAGATACATGCATCAGCTATTTCAGCAGAATACAGCTTTGATCCACCTGTTTTTTCGCACCCTTTGCTCAGGCAGTTCCTCAGAGGAATCAAGAATGTAAAACCTCCAAGGAAACCACCATTACCAGCTTGGGACTTAAACTTTGTGCTAGAAAAGTTGACACTATCACCCTTTGAACCAGCAGCAACAGCAGACCTACAACACCTGTCATGGAAAACTGCTTTCCTACTGGCAATTACTTCAGCAAGGAGGGTTTCAGAACTACAGGCCTTAATGGCAGTGCAACCCTTCCTAATCTTCCACCAAGATAGAGTGTCCATGAGGACTAATCCTACATTTATGCCTAAGGTAGTATCCAGAGTGTCTTTAAACCAGGCAATCCACCTACCTACCTTCTTTCCCAACCCACAAAACAGAGGGGAAAGAATACTGCATACCTTGGATGTACATAGACAGCTACACTACTACTTGGACAGAACAAAAGTAGCAGAAAGACTGACCAACTTTTGTAGCCTATGCAACAGGAAGGGAAGGAAAAGCTATTTCCAAACAGACAATCTCCAAATGGATAGGAAATTGCATATGATTCTGTTACTCCTTCCATGGAAAACCAATTCCACAGAACATAAGACCTCATTCTACAAGGGCAACAGCCACTACCACAGCCTTCTTACGAGGAGTGGCAACCAAAGACATTATTGAGGCGGCTACTTGGACCTCCGTGCATACATTTGCCAAGCATTATAATTTGCCTCTATATTCCAGATCCCGAGCAGGGTTTGCCACTGCTGTACTGCAAGGGATCCTAAACACACCATAATCTAGTTTTATCCTCCTCCCTAGTTGGCTATGGTATTCTACCCAGTTGTTATGACTGCAGATGCATCCATGAAGGACATAGTACAGTTTTGTACCTACCATAAATGTAGATGTCCGAACTGGATAGCATCTGCAGTCAGGATTACCCTCCCTCCTTCCCTCTATGATACTCCTAGGGTGTTTACCCTCCTAATAGCTAGCTGGTGGGGGGGAGTCTTTTATGGTGTATTTGTTTATATATATGTACATACATGCTTATTTTTGTGTTTACCTCTATCTTTTGGAAACATTGGCATCTATCCAAATTTTAGCCTCCAAGAGGGCTACTGGCATCTGGGGCAAGAAACACTGAGGAAAATGGCGTCGGCTGATGCCTTTATACCCGAAGACCAACAGAGATGACGTCGGGTGAAGTGCGACATCAGCCGAAGCCGGACCCGGACTTTGGAATCCGGCCGACTGAAGGGCTGCCTGATGACAGGACAACCCAGTTGTTATGACTGCAGATGCTATCCAGTTCGGACATCTACATTTATGGTAGGTACAAAACTGTACTTTTCCTCTCGTGCCTTGTCTCAAGCTCAGGCTTCGCTAGTGGATTCACCAGATTCCCCTAAATCCAGGTCTGCCTTTTCAGGTTCTTCACAGTGCAAAGAAGGTCTCTGAACATCAAGCACTCATGGTGCTTCCAATTTTTATGTTTTTTTCACATGGACAGAATGTCTCTTTGTAGTGTTATTTTTTTATGCTTAAGGTGGTTAATGATTTGTCCTTGAATCAGTCCATTCATCTTCATTTTTCCCCTCCACAGAATACTAGTGAGAGGGTTCTTCACACCTTAGATTTGCATAGCTCAGATATTACTTAGACGAGACAAAACATACCAGGAAATTTGAGCTTTTTATTTATTTTTGGGTCTGATGATATTTAAGCAAACCATCTCCTCCTGGATTTCCAAGCCCATTTCTTTTTGCTACTCTTTTCATGGCAAGCAGCTTTCTTCTGTTCTTGTTCATTTTTTCGGGGTATATTGATCTAGTATCCAGACCATTGGGGGGAGGGGAGGCACCTCCCACCCCAATGGTCTGGATACTAGATCCATCTTGAAAGCTGCTGTTTTGTCTTCTTTTCATACTTTCACCAAACTTTCAATGTTGGATGTCATTTATAGAGCCAGGGTGGGTTTTGCCAGTGCCATCCTTCACAGGTGTTTGAAGAGCTCTTTTGTGTTTTCCTCCTTCCATACTTTATAGTAGCTTTTGTAAGTAATACTGCAACTGTGATAAGGGCATAGTACAGTCGTGTAAGATCACTTTTGCAGTAGTCTGTCGCTCCCTCCGTCCTGCTGTTAATTTGTATTACTTTCCTTCTGGATGAGGAGTCTTTCTTAAATTCTTTTCTCCTTCCATTCCTGGATGTATTTGTTGTTTATTCTGTAGCTGCCTTGGTTCTAATGAGGCACTTCATTTCTGAGGATTAGGCACTCATAGTCACTTATGAACCTTACCCCTTCCATGTAGGGCATACATCTGACGCATGGTGGATGGAAAGTGTAAAGGCTTTGGTATGCGGGTCAGACATTTGGCTGCCCTCTGCAGGATGTTCCAAGAGTAGAGAGTATTGCAACAGTGAGAAGTAGGACTTCTACTTCAATGGTAAGGTCCTACACAACTGTACTTTGTGTCATGTACACTACTATAAATTTTAAGATTAATGAAATGTGCAACATAGCAAATATTTGTTAGATGCAGTTTAAATGTTGGATGACTTGGTCCTTAAACTTCATGTACAGCGGTATGAAAAATAACCCGGTATTGTGATTCCTTTTCCCCTTTGTGTGTTTGATGCTGTCCGTTTAATAGACTACTGCAAATCATTTTTTTCTAAGGGTGAACTTTTAAAATAATAAATAAATAAAATTCAAAATTACATTGTCTGTGCCAGTGTTAGCTTTTACTTCTATAGGTTTTTTCAAGGCACAGCAGCAAGCAATGTTATGTCACTGCTGGTGTATTGACTTAATGTTATGTGTAGAGTTTAAAACAAATCTCCTCTCCATGTACAGACCTTAAAACTGCTACAAGTGTTACACACTTGCCACTTAACTGCCAGATTTTGTTCTTTTCACTTGATCTAAGAATCAGAATATTTACAGCTTGCAAAATTTACTCTAGTGATAAGTTGTTGTGTCTTTCGGCTTTTCCAGGTTAGGGATCGCCACAGCGGAACTCCGGTCCGCTAATGATTGGCAGTTGATTTTTGTGCCGAGTTGCCAGCCCTAACGCACAACCTTCAACAAAGGTATGCCCATTCACGCATGTCTCCAAGCAAAAAACGCTCTAGCTGAGAGTCGAACCGGACAGCGTCTTACTGTGAGGCGACAACGCTACCGCAGCACCACCAAGTGCACCTTGTAAAAAGTGCTCTGGCATCTCCTGACTAATGTATAGTGTGGAATTTCTCGATTTTTTTGTTGAAAAGTAGGTATCATGGCCTGTCTTCTACTTTAGCCAGTAAGAACAACCATGGATTCATTGAGAAAACCGTATTTGTTGATCGAGAGAGAGAATGAAAAAAGACCAACAGGAAGTGGGAGTGGTAGAGTGATCTTAAAAAGGCCATTGCATGCAAAATAATGGGAACTTTGATCAGAACTGGTTATTCTCTGTTTTGGTTTCTGTCACTGCTTGTGGTTCATGAATATCTTGAAAACTGGTGTACATAAGGTGTACTTGCAGTAAACATTTCATCATTCATATTTCTTTTGTAGGTGAAAAAGAGAATAGTTTGAAAACAGATGATTATGGTCGGGATCTGTCATCTGTGCAGACTTTGCTCACAAAACAGGTCAGCATTTATATTCCTTTCTAGAAACTAAATGTGATTGTACCTTGGTGGTTGCTTGTTATGAAGAAGGTGGCTGTCTTCATCAAATTGAGTTTAATGATATAGAATGCATCAGGGATACCAGAAATACTGCATTTTTTTTTTGCAGCTCAGTATTTGGCTTTTCAAAATAAAGGATACCATTGACTGTCTATTGCTTTGGTTAAGTGTTTGATGGCTGTTTCATTAAAGTGGAATCTTTTTTTTGTTTGGAGCCCTTGACCTCATTTTACTGGCGTAGCTCCACAGTGCCACATGTTCTTGCTGGGTTATGCTAATTTTTTTTTATTTCCCAGACGTCATTATTGTTGGGGCCAGTCATGGATCCCAAGGGTGTCCTGGGAGCTCGGTCGTCCTTGCATCTGTATTTATTTTTATTTATTTTAATGCCCTAATCACTTCCTTTCCCCACCTCCTGTGCTTGTCGACTACATCCTAGGGCAACTTCCCTCTCTGGACCATGCCTCCCCTTGGGGAATGTTATTGACAAATTTCCACCCACCCAGGCAGGCCCATGTATCCCTGTCTGCTAATCTGTCAGTTGTCCAAGCCGCTAATCAAACTTAGTTTGCCTAGGCCATATCTAGGGCTTTATCCCTGTGTGCTACTGGAGTGGCTTCAAAGTGAAAGTTTTTGATTTCAAAACACAATTCCAAATTGCGGCACTTTGAGATGTCCTTCAAGGATGCATCTGCAGTCCTTACATATGGGTTGTCCTGCCTCAGGCAGCCCTTCGGTCGGCCGGATTCCAAAGTCTTGGTCCGGCGTCGGCTGATGTCACCTCTTCCCCGACGTCAGAGCGCCTGGAGTATAAAAGCGTCAGCCGACACCATCTTCCTCAGTCTTTCTTGCCGCACAGTGCCCGAAGCAGAAGCACTTCGCAAGTGCTGGTCGGCCAGCTCCTGTAATTTCAGCTACCGAAGACTTCAAAAGCTAAGTACCCCATTGGGGACTCTTTCTTGCCTCAGCCGATGTCAGATCAAACACTTAAAGTTAATAATTGCTTAACTTGTGGGAAACAAATACCTCATAAGGATTTCCATTCTTACTGCCTCCCCTGCCTAGGCCCAGACCACGACGTCTCGGCCTGTACAGCCTGTGCTTCCTTCAATCAATGCACTCTAAGGCGTCGGGCGGAGTTTGCGGAGGAATTTTTTGGGGCTAGTTTCTTTTACAATATGCTGTCTGAGACTCCGACTACTCTTTTACCCAAAAAACGGAAGGACAAGGACCGACGCACGCGGACCGTGGTTCGGCCAAAACCACGCCTAGGCCTACCTCGAGTGTCTTGGTCTCGGCTGAAACCGAATCCTTGGTGCTTCCGACCGTCGAAACCGCACAACCGACAACCTTGGCCCCGGAGGCCTCCTCTGAGTCGGTTATAGAATTTCCCTCTGAAACCGGTGCTCTGGAAACATCCGACACCATTTCTTTAGATAAAACTACGCCAGCACGTGGAGCAGCCAGGCCTCCTGCATCCATGTCCATAAAGGCATTCACACGTGCTAAAGCTTCTAAACAGCCAAAATCTCTGCCTCCCAAGGCTATTCCTCAGGGATCCACTACCGGTTCACAGATCTTAAGTTTGGCTGAGGACCTTATTTCCTTAATTAGGGGCTCTCAGCCACATCCGGACAGGGCCTCTCAACCTCCTCTAGACAAAGGGCCTAGGGTTGAGCACACAGATCCCCAGTCTTCTGATGAGGCCTCAGATGACTCTGCCCTATCAGACTACCAGGAGGAGGCCTTTACGGCCTACGAGGATTCTGATGCAGAGGAATCTATTCCCTCGGCCTCCCCTCCTGAAGAGTTGTCATTTGGGGGAGTCCCTTCACTCCATGAGAGAGCATTTCAAATGGCAGGGCCAGGAATTCTCTGATTCCAGGAAGAGATTAAGGACTTTTTTGCATTTGCCTCAGCATAGACCTTTGGCTATTCCTCCTGTTTTGAATGTCATTGATGATGTGTACTCTGAGTCTAGCATTTCCCCTGACTCCCTTCCTCCGGCTCCTGTCAAACCCGATAGGTACTACAGGGTCCCGGACTCGCATCATTTCCTTTAGAAGGGCCACTCTGCTGACCCAGAAACTATTTCCCAGGGCCCTAAAGGGGTTGCAACCGCCACTACTAAAAACCCACTCCCCTCTGAAAGGGAGTCCTGGGCTTTAGAGAGATGGGGTAAAAAAGTGTATACTTCTTCCACTCTTTCAATGAGGGCATTAAATTGTCAATTCCATATGATACAGTACCAAGAGTATTTGTTAGATGAATTGTATAAAAAACTATCTTCTCCTGAACCCCTAGATCGCAAGGCACTTCAGGATCTGGTACATAACTCCCAGCAGGTTAGCAACCATTTCTTGCAGTGTGGTTATGATGCATTGGAAGCTTCATGTAGGTCAGCAATGACAGGTGCAGTGATACGTAGGCATGCTTGGCTGAAGGAACAAACTCTGCCAGATCATGTTAAAGCAAAGCTTCTGGATGCGCCACTAGAAAAGCAAAAGTTATTTGGCTCCATGGGTCAGGAGGTCTTAATGAAATTTGAGGAAAAGGCTAAATCTGTACAAACAGTCAAAGATTTTCTCCAGGTCCAACCACCAAGATTCAGCAGAAATTGGCCTTCTAAGAATTGGTCCTTTCCAGACACTGACAGATTTCAAAGAGGCAAGAACAGGCATGCCAGAGGTAGAGGGCAAGCTAGAGGCTCTTACAGAGTACATCAATGGCAACCTCCTAACCAGAGAAGTAGTGCAGGACCTACAACCGCTGCACAAGGACAAACTCAATGACTTGACCTTGACCACGCCAACCAGGGCTCAATTGGAAGCACCTTTGGGCGGAAAGCTATCTTTATTCTCAAAAAACTGGCACAGTATTACAAGGGACAAATGGACACTGCAAATAATAGACAAAGGATACAGATTCCATTTTCATACATTACCAAAAAGAAAAGGCATGCCATACCTGCCTCCGAATCAAAGGGCAGAGGCTTTCAAACAAATTTCCAACCTACTGCAAATGGAAGCTATAGAAAAGGTTCCTCTCACAGAACAAGGCCAAGGATTTTATTCCAGACTATTCCTTGTCCCAAGAAAAGAAAAACAATGGAGGCCTATTCTGGACTTGTGCGCACTGAATACTTATCTCATTGTGCCAAAACTCAAAATGCTGACCCTACAGCAACTCCTTCCCATGCTGGGCAAGGGGTCCTGGCTGGTATCTCTAGACCTCAAGGAGGCATACCTGCATGTCCCTGACAGACAAAGTTGCAGAAGACACTTCAGATTTCCTGCAGGTTCAGAGCATGATCAATTCTCAGCATTGCCCTTTGGCTTATCTACTGCGCCCAGAGTATTCACGAAATGCCTGGCATCAGTAATTGCACACTGCAGACTTCAGGGGATTCAAATATACCCATACCTGGACGACTGCCTTATACAAACGGACAGCCAACAAACTTTGGTAAAACACTTGAATTATGCCATCCACCTACTTCAGGCCTTGGGATACACAGTCAACATTCACAAATCAAGACTTGTTCCATCCCAAAGAATAAAGTTTCTGGGTGCAATACTAGATACAACCACCCGAATGGCTTTTCTCACAGAAGAAAAACAAGAGCAGCTACCGAATTACTTCAGGAATCTGACAAAACAAACTCAACTGACTGCAAGGAAAATCTTGCAGGCCCTGGGTTTCATGGCATCTTGCATTCTTCTGATCCCAAAAGCAAGGCTGCATATGAGGAAACTACAAGGTACCCAAGGAGTCTATGGTCTCAGCACAGTCACAGCCTAGAAGCTTTGATCCCTCTCATTCCATGCCTTCAAAAGGAATTTCTGTGGTGGGCTCAAGCAAGCCAGTCAAACATGGGTCTGCCCTTCAGCAAACCAATTATCAGCCAAACCATTACAACAGACGCCTCAGACCATGGATGGGGAGCACATATGGAGGGCAAATGCATTCAAGGACTATGGTCACAAAAAGAATTGCACCTGCACATAAACCAAAAGGAAATGCTGGCAGTGATACATTCAATCGAGGCCTTCAACACTTCCTGCATCAAGGCCACCTGCTAATAAGGACAGACAATACCACAGTTATGTGGTACATAAGCAAGGAGGTACCCATTCTTACCCTCTCTGCAGGCTGACAATGAATCTTTGGGAACTTTCCCTAAAACTCAATATAGAGCTGCAATCCCAGTTTGTGCCAGGAAAAGACAATGTACTGGCGGACAGCCTAAGCAGAAATATCATGGATCCACACGAATGGATGCTGCACCCAGACACCTTCCTCCAGATAACACAATCATGGGGGAGGCCGGACATAGATCTTTTTCCCTCTCACCACAACCATCAACTGAAGAACTTCTGCACAAGGACATACCACCCACAAGCATGGAAAGTGGACGCTCTCTCTTTCAGCTGGAATACTCTAACAGTATATGCATTCCCACCTCTTCCATTAATGACCAAGGTCTTACTGAAGATCAGGACAGAACAGCCAAAAGTGATTCTGATAGCTCCGGACTGGCCAAGACAGCACTGGTGTACCCACTGTTAAGGAGCATGTCACACACGAAACCGTGGCCCCTTCCACAATGGCCACTTCTTCTGACACAGCACAACTACAAAACTCTGCACTCCAGCCTGAAAACCTTGCAGCTGACAGCCTGGAAAATACCTTGACCCCTCGCCAGGATAAACTATCCAAGAGAGTAAAGGATGTCATCATGGAAGCTCGGCGGCCTTCCACAAGAAAGGCATATTCAGCAAAATGGAAAAGATTTCACACTTGGAACACCACAAAGGGCCAAGATCCGACAGTGATGAACATTGCACAAATCCTGGAATACTTGGCAGAAATGCTCCATAATGGCCTTTCTTACTCTTCCATAAAAATTCATGCTTCAGCAATTTCAGCAGAGTACAACACTGATCCACCGGTATTTTCGCATCCTCTGCTAAGGCAGTTTCTAAGAGGACTTAAAAACATCAGCCCTCCAAGGAAACCACCAGTGCCTACATGGGACCTTAACTTCATGTTGGAAAAATTAACTCTACCTCCCTTTGAACCAGCAGCATCTTCAGAACTACAGTTCCTGTCTTGGAAGACTGCCTTCCTTCTGGCCATAACCTCAGCAAGAAGAGTATCTGAGCTACAGGCCCTCATGGCAGTACAACCATTTCTTATTTTTCATCAGGACAGAGTCTCATTGAGAACCAATCCTTCATTCATGTCAAAGGTGGTATCCAGGGTCTCACTGAACCAAGCTATTCACCTGCCTACCTTCTTTCCAAATCCACAAAACAAAGGAGAGAAACTTTTGCATACCCTGGACATTCACAGACAGTTGCACTACTACTTGGACAGAACTAAGACTTACAGAAAAACTGACCAGCTCTTTGTAGCATATGCTGCTGGTGTACAAGGAAAAGCAATTTCCAAACAGACAATTTCAAAATGGATAGGGAATTGCATTAGATTCTGTTACCCTTTCCATGGCAAAACTGTGCCAGTTAACATTAGACCTCATTCCACCAGAGCCACAGCCACCTCCACAGCCTTCTTAAGAGGGGTGGCTACGAAGGACATTTTAGAAGCTGCTACATGGAGCTCCGTGCATACATTTTCCAAGCATTACAATTTACCTTTATATTCCAGATCCAGAGCAGGCTTTGCTACGGCAGTCCTGCAGGGCATTTTAGCTACACCATTCTTTTCTTAGGTCCTACCTCCCCCAGCTTGGCTATGGTATTCTACCCATATGTAAGGACTGCAGATGCATCCTTGAAGGACATAGTACAGTTTTGTACCTACCATAAATGTAGATGTCCGATAGGTATGCATCTGCAGTCAGGTTTACCCTCCCTCCTTCCCCTCTGTGGTATTTCTTGGGTACTTATCCCTCTCATAGCTTGCTGGGGTTATCTATTATGGTGTATTTGTTTGGAATTTATTGCATTCCTCCAAATTTAGCCTTCCTTAGAGGGCACCTGGCATCTGGGGCAAAAAAAACTGAGGAAGATGTCGTCGGCTGACGCTTTTTTACCCCAGGCGCTCTGACGTCGGGGAAAGGGCGACATCAGCCGACGCCGGACCCAGACTTGGGAATCCGGCCGACCGAAGGGCTGCCTGAGGCAGGACAACCCATATGTGATGACTGCAGATGCATACCTGTCGGACATCTACATTTATGGTAGGTACAAAACTGTACTTTCCTAAGTCATTGTTTGATTAAAGTTCTTGAAAGTAATAAATGTTTCAGTCTTTGATCTCAGCCAGAAGTGCTCTTTGTTCAGCCACATTGTGCCCAGTAATGACTCCTCCTGCAATTTGTACATATAGCACTGTGCGTATCAGGGAGTGATGTAGAATGCAAATTTGACTTCAGGTATTTGGGAACTGGCCAAGAAAACAGATATGATGTTCTTCATTCCACATTGCTGCAGTCCTAACTATTGGGTAGTCCGCTGTCCAGTCGGCCCGAATACCAAAGTATATGGCTGACGCCGGTCAGGGCGCATTAGACTGACGTCAGTACGTCAGGGTACTAATGCGCATGACCGACGTCATATCCTCAGTCTTTTTTGCCGCATGGTCCGATGCAGAAGCAGTTTTGCGAGTGCAGGTTGGCGTTCTGAAAGTTTCTGAAGTCAGAGTTTCAGACCGAATCAAAGTTGGCTAAGTACCCGTTGGGGAATATTTTGGTTTTTCTTGCCTCAGTATTTAACCGGATGTCAGAAAAAGTGAATAACTGTATTTCTTGTGGGAAACAGATACCTCATAGGGATTATCATACTTTGTGTATACCTTGTTTAGGGCCTGAGCACGACGTTGTTGGATGCCGCTCTTGTGCTAGGTTTAACAAACGCACTATTAAGAGAAGGTTAGACTGTGCCAGGTTAGTTTTGGGAAGCGTTGTAATTATAAAATGCCGCCGGATGCTCCGGCGCCTTCGGCCAAAAAGCGCAAGGACAAAGCAGCAAAGCCTAGAGTGGAAGAACCGACAGTCCCGGACGTCGGTTCTTTAGAAGGCTCAGTGGAGCCGGAGGTTCTGCCAGGAGTTTCTTTGGAGTCTCAGGGAGAGACTTTACTGTTACAGGATGTGTCCTCTCAGGAAGTAGGCCAGGCTGAAGGGGCTTCTCAGGTGGCTGTTCTTCCCTCTCTTCCTAAGGTGGTTAGGGCCTCCCCTTCTGTTTCCAAGGCTTCTTTAAGAGGCAGGCCTAGTTTAGCTTCAGTGGGGGTTTCTCCGAGTGTTTCAGGGTCTTTGCCTAAGAAGCATATGCTAAAAATGGCAGAGGATTTGATTACTATGATTAGAGGTTCTATGCCCCCTCCTGATAAGAGGCCTAGGGTGGAACCTGAGTTTGAGAGTTTTGAGCAAGGTTCGGCGGCTTCTGAGTCTTGGCTGAAGACTTGCAGGAGTATCCTCCTTATTCTGATTCTGATGTGGATGATTCTACTCCTTCAGCTTAGCCTCCTGAGGATTTTTCATTTACAGAGACGCTGCATTCCATGAGGGAGCATTTTAAATGGGAAGGTCAAGATTTCTCTGATTCCAGGAAGAGGCTTAGGGAATTCTTGTTTTACCCCAGCATAGGCCTTTAGCTATACCTCCTGTTCTGAATGTGGTAGAAGATGTTTTTGCAGAGGCTTCCTGAATCCTGATTCTTTGCCTCCTGCCCCAGTTAAACCGGATAGGTACTATAGGGTGCCTGAAGCCCATAAGTATCTTTTAAGAGTCCTAGGGCAGACCCGAAACTGTCTCTCAGGGGCCTAAAGGTGTGAAGGCTTCTGTTGTTAAAAATCCTGTTCCTCCTGATAAAGAGGCAAGGGCTTTGGATAGATGGGGAAAGAAAGTGTATACTTCTTCCACTTTAGCCATGAGGGCGTTGAATTGTCAGTTTCACATGTTAAAATATCAGAATTATCTCCTTTCACAATTGAAGTCTAAGGTGGATGCTCTGGCTGAAGGTATTGAGTGTAAAGAGTTGCAGGATTTAGTTCATGTGTCTGAACAGGTGGGTAAGCATTCCTTGCAGTGTGGTTTTGATGCTGTGCAGGCCTCCTCGAGGGTGGCTGCCACTGGTTCTGTTCTTCGTAGGCACGCCTGGTTGAGGGATCAGAATTTAGCTGAGCATGTTAAGACAAGGATTTTGGATGCTCCTTTACAGTCTGATGTGTTGTTTGGTTCGCCTGTGGAAGCAGTTTTAAAGAAAATGGAGGACAAGGCTAAGTCTATGCAAACTGTTAAGGATTTTTGCAGGTGCAGCCTCCAAGTTTAGTAGAAATTGGCCTACTAAGGGATGGACATATCCTGCTTATGATTCCCAGTCTAGGGGTAGGTCTAGACGTGGTAGGGGCAGAGCTCAAGGTTCTTTTAGGCCTAGAACAGGGAGTTCACCTGCTCAGACTTCTGGTGAGGGCAGGGGTCAGTCCTTTCGTAAACAGACCCAATGACCTGCCTTTTCAGCTGCCAGTACATTCTCGCCTGGCAGCACCTTTGGGAGGAAGGCTGTCTCTTTTCAAAGAAAATTGGGATTTAATTACCCAAGACAGATGGGTTCTGGATATCATTCACCACGGTTACAGGTTTTATTTCCATACCTTGCCTCCTTTCAAAGGCATGCCAGACATTCCTCCTCTACAAAGAAAAGAGGCTCACAAGCAAATTTCTCTGTTGCTCCAAATAGGGGCCATTCAGCCAGTTCCTGTGCCGGAAAGGGGCCTAGGATTTTATTCTCGCCTGTTCCTAGTACAGAAGAAGGGGAACACGTGGAGACCAATTTTGGATTTATCTATCCTCAACACTTATCTGGACATTCCCAAGTTCAAAATGTTGACGTTACAACAGCTTTTACCTCTACTGGGCAAAGATCACTGGATGGTAACTTTAGATCTCAAGGAAGCTTACCTTCATGTGCCTATCAGACTAAGTTGCAGGAGGTATCTGCTTTTTCGAGCTGGAAATTCTCATTATCAGTTCTCTGCATTGCCCTTTGGCTTATCTACTGCGCCCAGAGTATTCACAACGGTTCTGGCTCCAGTGATAGCTTACTTCAGACTAAAAGGAATTCAAATCTATCCTTACTTGGACGACTGCCTGATTCTGGCTCAAGAAAAGGAAGACCTTTTACAGCATTTGGAATATGTGATAGCAGTGCTAAGATGCCTAGGGTATTCTGTGAATGAAATAAAGTCCAGTCTAGTACCCTCTCAAGACATGTGCTTTCTGGGTGTGAGACTGAATACAGCAGCCCAGATGGCCTTTTTAACCCCGGACAAACAACAGAATCTTTCCAGTTACTTCCATCACCTATCTCTTCAGTCCGGGCTGACTGCAAGGACAGTCCTTCAAGCCTTAGGGTTCATGGCATCTTGTATTCTGGTGCTTCCCAATGCCAAACTGCATATGAGGAAGCTGCAATGGTATCTCAAAATGTATGGACACAGCACTGCCAGGATTTGGACACTGTCATTCAAATAATACCTTGCATTCAAAAGGAATTTATGTGGTGGGCTCAGGAATGTCACCTAAACAAGGGACTCTCTGTGACCCGGCCAGAGGCGAGTCAGATTCTAACGACAGATGCCTCAGACATTGCTTGGGGAGCTCATCTAAATGGAAAGTGGATACAAGACAAGTGGCCTGCCAGACTACAGCATCTACATATCAACATGAAAGAGATGTTAGCAGTCCAGTTTGCATTAATGGCTTTCAAGGAGTTACTTCTTCCAGGGCAGGTGTTGATTCTAACAGACAACACAACTGTCATGTGGTACATCAACAAACAAGGGGGAACACATTCTTACCCGTTGTGCAGGCAAGCAATGATTTTATGGGAGACTGCGCTCAGCTTGCAACTAACTCTTCAGGCAAGGTTTCTGCCAGGAGCACAGAACTCCTTAGCAGATGTGTTAAGCAGACAAATCATGGATCCCCACGAGTGGAAACTGGATCTTCATGTATTTGAAAATTGACAGTGTCATGGGGAACTCCAGACATAGATCTGTTCGCTTCTCCACTAAACCACCAGCTGCCAAAGTTTTGCACAAAGAGGTTTCATCACACAGCTTGGAAAGTGGATGCTCTTTCTTTCAGTTGGAAAAATCTTCATGTGTATGCCTTTCCACCTCTGCCTCTTCTCCCAAAGGTGCTCCTGAAGGTCAGACAAGACAAGCCAAGGATGATTTTAATAGCTCCAGATTGGCCTCGGCAACACTGGTACCCATTACTGAGGAGTCTGGTAAGGAAGCCTCCATGGCCTTTACCTTTGATTCCACACCTGTTGTCTCAGAGGGACGGTCACCTGCTCAATGTCAAGCTACACTCTCTTCATCTAACAGCCTGGCATATTCTGTTTTGAAACACAGCAGGTCTCAACTTCCTCATCAAGTTTTAAATGTGATTATGGAAGCCAGAAGACCTAGTACAAGGAAAGTGTACGCAGAAAAATGGAAGAGATTTTTTTTTTGGAGTGCAGCAAACAATTTGGAGATTTCTGAGCCTAATTTGAGTGTGGCTCTTCAATATCTTACTGAGTTATTGGACAAAGGTTTGTCTTTCTCTTCCATTAAGATTCATGCTGCAGCAATTTCAGCTCACTATGATTGTGACCCACCATTGTTTTCGCATCCTTTGTTCAAGCAATTTCTTAGAGGGGCAAAGAATATAAGACCCCACGTAGAGCTCCTACTCCTGCTTGGGATCTCAATTTTGTGTTGGAGAAACTTACTCTACAACCTTTTGAGCCTCATGGCTACTGCTGAATTGAAATACTTGTCATGGAAGACTGCTTTTTGTTGGCCATTACTTCTGCAAGAAGGGTTTCTGAGTTGCAGGCCCTTATGGCGGTAGAGCCTTTTTTGATTTTTCATAAGGATAGGGTATCATTACGTACTAATCCTTCCTTTATGCCTAAGGTGGTTTCTAGTGTGGCTTTAAACCAAACTATTCATTTGCCTACTTTTTATGCAGATCCCCAAAATAAAGGGGAAAAGATTTTGCACACTTTAGATGTACACAGGCAATTGCGTTATTATTTAAGCAGGACTAAGGATTTTAGGCAGTCTCAGCAGTTGTTTGTTTCTTTTGCTTTGAGTTCGCAGGGCAAGCCTGTGTCAAAACAAACTATTTCTAGATGGATTGGGTTTTGCATTGCATTTTGTTATTCCCATCATGGCAAGGAGATTCCAGCTGGGATTAGGCCTCATTCCACTAGGGCTACTGCCACTTCAACAGCATTTCTAAGGGGGGTGGCAACTAAGGATATTTTGGAGGCAGCTACTTGGAGTTCAGTGCATACTTTCTCTAAGCATTATCACCTTCCTCTCTACTCTAAGTCTAGGGCTGGTTTTGCCACAGCTATTTTGCAAGGCATGTTGTTAGCTCCTGCTTCCTTATGATTTGCCAGCCTCCCTTACCTCTGCTTTGGGATTCTACCCAATAGTTAGGACTGCAGCAATGTGGAATGAAGAACATAGTACAGTTTTGTACCTACCATAAATGTAGATGTTCGAGGATCCACATTGCTGCAGTCCAATTTACCCTCCCTCCTTCCCCTCTGTGTTTAGGGGTGGTTGTGTAGGTAAGGTTATATTCTGGTAATTTTGTATATATTGTACATATTTTTGGTGCAGGTATATTTGGCCTTGTCTTTTTAGGGTCTTCTGACATCTGGGGCAAGAAAAGACTGAGGATATGACGTCGGTCATGCGCATTAGTACCCTGACGTACTGACGTCAGTCTAATGCGCCCTGACCGACGTCAGCCATATACTTTGGTATTCGGGCCGACTGGACAGCGGACTACCCAATAGTTAGGACTGCAGCAATGTGGATCCTCGAACATCTACATTTATGGTAGGTACAAAACTGTACTTTTTAAACTCCTTTCCGCCTTTATGTAGGAAAGAGGAAAATGAGAATGCAATGCATTTGCCAATAAATAATATTTATTCATTCATCAGGTTTTCTAACATGGGAAAAACCAGTGGACTGAGAATAAAATGCTGACTCCAGTAGACCTAGCAAAGTTTACAGACTGACAAAGAGCAAGTTTTAGATAATTCCTAGAAATTAGGTTGTCCATTACAAAACCTTTTAGGCCGTTCTATATGTCCAGTATTACTTGGTGCTTGGAAGTATGCCATCTCCTGAAAAATATAAAAATTGTAAACATTTTCATGTGTGCTAAGTTTCCATCTAATATGCATATCCAGGAAAGAGGCCAGTAGTACAAGGAATATTGAATAAGTACAATTATATTTTATGTTGATTTAGGTAATTTATTTAACTAATTATTAATCAATGCAGTAAGTCATGATAGCTCAAGTATAAGTTATAAGGAATGTAATTAGTGAGGCTGCCTGTGTTGAAACATGAAAATAAACTGAGAGAAAATATAATCTGTTTGTAAATATACATTTATTCAATTCTTGTGTAATTTTTCAGTTACTTAATGAAGTTATCCATTCAGTTATTGATTTCCTTACTTGAAAAAAAAGTAATGTCTACCCTTGGTAGAAGGTTTGGGCAGTGAATTTAGTTGTTACAGGCAAGTTATAAAGCATATGCACCTTATGGACTGTGCTTTGAAATATGCAAGTACATCTCAATCATTCACAGCTTCATAAGTTTTTACTAGGCTTGTGACCATAATGGCCTTAAGTCTAGCCTAGCCATGCATCACAAATCCCTGACAAGTTCAGATAGCCTTGATAAATGTAAGCCGTGGCTTGGGCGATGAAATAATTACACACAGTGGCCTGGCAGATAAACCCTTTATAGATTGCTTGTGTCAGTTAGACAGGGGTGCCAAACCAGGGATGAATTTCCTGTAGAACATGCATCTGTTTCACATGGATAGGGATACTGTTGCAGAGACAGGGTAGTCTCTGGTTAACAGACCTGTCTCACCAGCAGGTCCTATTTATATTACATGTAAGGGATAAGTCCTTAAAACCAGCAATTCGTGTGCAGATTCTGTTGTGGCTATGCATGAAGTCCAGAGTAGAGTAAGGCAATGGCCTGTATGCCAGGTTAGTTCTCCCTTCAGTAGTCTGTAGGAGACAAAATACATGGACAGGGCCTTGAGGCAGTCAGCATAGGACATTTTACTTACGCCCTGTATTCTTGTAGTGTGAAAACTATGGGTAGTTTCAAATTTTTGGATATAGCTGTTAAGGTACATACCAAAGGGGCCACTGAACTCATGATTTTCTACACATCGTAACTGTACTACAGCATATAACAATGATATGTGCAACATATCCGCAAGACTCATTTCATGCATATCGCACATTTCTATTACATACGACACGTGGGTAATGAGAACAAGACGCAACATATCCGCAAGACTCATTCCATGCATATCGCACATTTCTATTACATACGACACATGTGGGTAATGAGAACAAGGCACAAAACTAATATGCTTACTGATTTTAAGAAGAATATATTTTTTTTATGAAATGATAAAACTACAGTGCAAAAATAAGAGCACAGCCATCATGCAGCAGCATTTCAAAAGCAATAACACTTTAGCCAAACAGCTGCTTGGGGAGACTTGTTCCCTTGAGCTTGTATATTCTCCATATGTAACATTTTAAAACACATTTATTAAAAAAAAAAAGTAATTAATGAAAGCCATCTCAAACCAAAACTTAGTCTACCAACCACACTACAAAACTCTCTTAATCACCACCAACCGAACAGATGCCCTAAGTGGAATGTAGTATATAAATATGTCTTCAAGCAAGTAGTTCATCATTGTATCTTTGATAGATCAAATCCAAATATTAGATAAAAGTAATGCACTGTTGCACGCAATGATGTGCATCGCTTTTCAAATACAGTCACATTCAAATTACCAGAAAATATTGCACCAAATACAGTCACATTCAAATGACTAGAAAAAATTGCATTCATCAGAATAAAAGTTTTGGGACATTAAAAAGTAGGAAGCTATGGTCCACATAAAAATGTATTGCATTTGGCATACATGTTCAGCACGTGGTAGACAGTGGTTACTTTCCACATTAAAATAACCTGGAGAAGACTCTAAACACTGTAATAATACGCAGGCTGCATGCAATACTAACCTATTACAACACAGCAGAACGAGGAAGTTGATGTTTAAAGCTTGAATATATGTGTCACTCACACAACATTGAAGCACATGAACTACATTAAAAACACTATTCACAAATCACGTGGAAGAGAATCTGGGAATTACAGAAGTAATGGATTTCCAATAGGCTGTAATTATGTACTGAAACACACTTGGGCAAAACAGCATCCTTAGGTGATGCACAGTTTCAAGAATTCTGATAAAAACAACAGATAAAAACATACATCTGTTTTTATTTTTCAACTGGTTGAAAGACAGCAAACATTAACTGAAATTTGGTAGCAATACTTTGGAGAGTCATTTCACAGCTTCATAGGTAAATTCTAGGTTATTACTCTGCTGAGTATTACATGCCTAGCCAACAAACAGAGGTCATGATTAAACCCTGTACCTTGTATGGTTGAAGCAAAGACCTCTACTATTGTGCCAGCCCACTCCCCTATGCCAACTGTTCCTCAAGAGTATGTAATATATTAAACTATAAATAAATTTTCTAAGCTTAACTTACAGTAAAAAAGACAAAAACTTTTTTTTTTCTTTTGAAATGCATTACAAAACTAAATGTACGACAAAACAGATTAACCGATAAGACACTTCTGCTCTACAGTTATTACACTGCATATCCAAAGTAAATGCATTCTGCATAATTACTCTTTCTAGACGTTTATACAGATAAACACACTTTCAGGATGAGAACAAGTAAATGACATTTCTAAAAAAATAATTGTTCACATCAAAAACCTGTTTTAACTGAACCCTCAAGTTAAAATTAAAGTCTGCGTTTATCCACTTTAATTTCATGGTAAAGAAATGTACAATAATAAATAAATTAATATGTAAACAGAATTACGATCCAGCAAACAGGAAAAATGCAGATATGCAGCCCAGATTGCAAGTGATCTCCAAAATTACAGACGAGAATAAAGCAGCATGCAGAAATCACAAGTACAAGAGCAAAAGCATACATGTAACTGATTCTAATACCATCAACTTTTCTGATTTCTTTAAAAAAATGTAGTGTAGCTATTTTATACCTTACTGCCACTTAACATCCAGAGTTGCACATTATGCCTATCTTCAGTATCGAATTTAGAAAACAAGTCAGTCTTTATTCCCCATTCAGCATGTAATTGTAAATACTCAAAAGGTAAAAAAAAAAAAGCAGGATGATCCTGAAGCTCTCCGAGATTTTTTTTTTTTTTTTGGTATTTCACCACAAAACTGCAGCTCTTAGTGTAGATTTTGAATATGTCTGAAGTCCGTAGAATCGGAATGATCCGATACAGAAATAAAGATGTGCAGCAACAGATTTATGAGAAGTTACTGCCTGTGTCTAAGGCTTGTTTTATGCACTTAGAAGGGCATGATAGAGTGCAAATGAGGGGAAGTCATGAATAATTAGTGAGTGGGCATGTAGCAGGCGAAAAAAAAACAGAGTGGGCGTGTAGAAGTAGATTAAGCAGAAAAGTTCTCTTTCTAATGGGCGACTTGTTGAAACCAACAGGTGCGAGAGCGAGTTGGACTTTAAAATGGATTGCAGTACCGATAAATGATAATCAGTAACATCAAAAACAGTTGAAAAAAATGCTTATAGAGACCGAATGACATTTTAAAGTGACGGGATGATTAGCAAGGGGGAGAAATAACGTTCAAATACAGAAATGTTAGGCAGTTTCCTGTAGTTGTCCTCTAAATTCACCTCTCCTTAACCATTCCTGCATTACATTCTGATCAACATGAAGTTGTTCCAGGGATTTTCTGTACTTTGCAGAATATTTGAGCCTTTTCCATATTTCTTGCCTTCTCTTTTGATCCTTCTCTTTATATTATTTCTTTGCCTGACATTTGTGTATTTTTGGTTTGATTTTCATTCCTGCTTGACGGTGATAAATTCCTGCTCAACTAATCAGGGAAGTCATGTTAGACTTCTCATGTTTTAAAACTTTCAGTATGTTTGGATCTGGTGAGGTCAGCAGATATGTTTAAAGTCCCACGATTGTAGATTTATACACCTAATCACTTTTGAGCCTCCTTCAGAACGAGGAATATATAGTCTTTGTACACACTGAATCTGAAGTAGTTTACTTAATTTGATCTTCAACCTGTGGGAATACAGATCTGTGTTGGATCCGAGCTGGTAAAGATTACAAACATCAGCTCTGAGCTCCAGACTCCTGCTCTTACCCATAATACACCTCTCTTGCCTTCCATCTCCTGATCTCGTTTGCTGCGATTTGTGAAGCATCGTGTCTCTGAAGCTCCAGTTAGCAGGGTATTTTTCTGGTATTGTAAGTTAATAATTTCTGTTTTTATTAGCCATTTTAGCTTAGCATAGGTATCCTTTCTCCCCTCCCATTGCTTTGGCTTCATGTGTAGGCTTGTAGTAGTTTTTAGATAGTGTAGTTTGTCTGTGTGGTGAGTGGGTGTGTGTTAGTTTCAGTTGAAAGTTTTTTCTTTTCTTTCCCTAGGATGGCTGAAAAGCTTATTTTTAAGTGCTGCACAGAGTGTGGCCATAAGCTCTCCCCAGCGGATGGCCACACTCTGTGTGTACTGTGTTAAGGTGTGGCCCACCGTAATGTTGACTGTGCCATTTGTGTGGGGTTTAACCTCCGTGCATTGAAAGATAGAAAGGCCAAGTTGACCCTCAAGGGGCTTCTTCCTGCCACTGATCCTCCATCCTCTGCTTCAGTCACGGCAGCTGCCGTGGCTGCCTCCCCCACTTCTCTGCCTCTGGCCTCCCCTCCCTCCCAGGCTGGGACTCAAACTCCCACTTCTAAGCCTGTGGTAGCGAAGCAGAGGAAGGAGAGAGTCGAGGCCGAAAGAGAAGAGGAAGAGGTCTCCAGACCTTGCATCACCTAGTAAATCTGCTCGAATCCGTGACTCCCCCCTGCTCTGATCTCTAGAGTTTCTCCCTGGAGCCGGAGGAGGCACGCTTAGCTCCCCAACCTGCCCGGTCAGAGTGTGTGGCCTCCTCTCTGTCCACCCGGTCTCTCTCAGACACGGATCTGGGTAATATGATGAGGTGCTTCATCCGTACGCATATCCAGATGGGGGTCCGACCAGTTTGGATCCGAGCCGTTCTTGGAGCCAGAGCCTGGGGGTCGGATCCGAGGGCGTGGAACCTTTTCCATAGGCTCCAGCATCTGTCCAGGTTTCCTTTGTCGGAGCTCTGTCCACTTCGGGTCTGGCTCCGATTCTCACACGGATCTGAGGAGACCGGCCCCCTTACTGGCTTCACAGGAGGTCCGCTGTCCTTCAGCGTTCGATGTGGTAGAACGGGTCCTCTCCATTGGATCGAAGCCCCTGACAGCCCCCTCAAGCTCTACCCAGACCCCTTCGGCTCTGTCTGCGGTCCCCATCATCTTACCAGAGGGACATCCGTGCCTGAAGGGCCCCGGTGGTTCCCCCAGAGGAACAGATGGCTTGCGAGCACTCTCCAGAGAGTCCCACGGGAGAAGTGCCTCACAAGCATACATGTAAGAGGAGGCACTTGGACTTCCCTGAGTCCCTAACCGAGGACACAGACTTAGATGAGGGGGAGGGCTCCTCAAGGAAACCTCCCAATGTCTCCTTTGGAGACATCATGGAGATCCTGCGCCATCGGGGAGGTTGGTCTGCCCCCAAGCCCTCCTCTGAGTCTGTGTTTCTGGAGGACTTCAGCACGGGCCCGTCTATGTCTTGGGTGTGTCCCCCCCCCCACAGATCTTTTAGTGGATTTGATCACTTCACAGGCGTGGAAGGAACCTGATACCGTGGAGACGATCCCCAAGCGCCCCGATAAGATTTTTAGTCCCCCTATAGAGACAGGCCTTCCTGGAACAAGGGCTTCTCTGTGGATTCCATGGTGGTAGCAGCAGCCACTAAAAGAGAATTATCTCAAGAAAGTTTCTCGGTCCACCCTCCTGACTGAGAGTCTCAGATGATGGACCAGCTAGGGAAGCGGGTGTATGCTTCAGCTACCATTTCAATAATGGCGTTCAACTACTTGACCCATGTCGTGAGACTCCCATCGCAACCTGGTGAAGGAGCTGGAGGAGTCTCCACCCAAGTCCATGTCGCAGGAGGACAAGGCTTTGTTCTCCACGAAAATGGCCACTTTGAGAGCAGTATCTAATACGTCCGTGCGACTCCTCTCCCATGCAATGGAAGGAGCGGCTAAGGCGGCTGGGTCCGGCATTTCCTTGAGGCGTAATGCCCGGCTCAGGTTGTGCCAATTTACCGAACCCTTTAAGGCGTCCTTTGCCAATGCACCTTCTGACGACTCGACTCTGTTCAGTAAGACCGTCAAAGATACGCTAGTCCAGAGTGTGAAGGATGGGAAGACACTGTCTGCTGTCGGGATCCGCTTCTCTAATCCTCAAAGGTCCTTTTCCTGGAACCAGAGAGGGCAAAAGATGATGTGGTTCTGGAAGTCTCAGTATTTCTGGGACACTCAGGGCTCTTCTTCCCCCAGAGGCAGAGGGGGTCAGAATGGACGCCGGCCCAGAGGCCGAGGGGGTCAGCTAAACTTCGAGTCTCTAACCTTTCTCGGACAGACCTGGGCAGCAACCCTGAGGGGTTGCCCGACTGCTCTACTCTGGAAGCAGTCGGGGGACTATTGTCCTTGCACCCAGTGGCTTGGAAGTCCATAACGAACCGCTGGGTGCTGCAAATCATATCCAGAGGATATTCTATCCCCTTTGTGGGTTCTCCAACCCCTCCCAAACACCTCCCGGACGTTCCATCCATGCAAAGGGAGACAGCAGCACAGGAAATTTCCAAGGTGCTAGAAAAACGAGTCATCAAAACCGTCCCCCCAGATCAGTCCAGATTGGGCTTCTACTCCAGGTTCTTTTGGGTGCCAAAGGAAACTAGGGACTTAAGGCCCATTCTGGGCCTCTCCACCCTAAACCTGTCAGTGGCTAAAGAAAAGTTCTGGATGGTCACACTACAGTCCATCATGCCATACCTGCAGGAGAGCGACTGGATGTGCTCATTAGATCTCTGGGATGCTTACAATCACATAAAGATGCACAGAAGCTCCAAGAGGTTCCTCTGCTTCCAGCTAGGGGCCAGTCATTACCAATTTCGAGCCCTACCCTTTGGTCTCACCACATCCCCCAGGGTGTTTACCAAAGTGATGGCAGTGGTAGCGGCTCACCTGTGGCTTCAGGGGTTCAGGTCTGTCCGTACCTGGACGATTGGCTCTTTACTGCTGCCACCAGGCGTCTACTTTCCCAAACTAGGGACTATTTTCTGGCACTTGCCTTGAGTTTGGGTATCACAATCAACACATCCAAATCTCTACTAGAGCCTGTACAGGTGATAGACTACATTGGTGCCAGGATAGACACACTCCAGGGCAAAGTGTTCCTGACCTCTGAGAGAGTTCAAAACCTCAGCAAGCATGTCTTCCTAATTTACCATTCTCATCTCCTGACAGCGGAATCTGTATTGATGGCCTTAGGCTCGATGGCAGCGACCATAACTCTCCTTCCATGTGCCCGACTACACATGCGGATTCTTCATTGGACGTTGGCGGTTCAGTGGTCCCTGTTGGATGTCCTTCAAGGATGCATCTGCAGTCATAACATATGGGTTGTCCTGCCTCAGGCAGCCCTGCGGTCGGCCGGATTCCAAAGTCTGGGTCTGGCCTCGGCTGATGTCGCACTTTCCCCGACGTCAGAGCTTCTGGGGTATAAAGGCATCAGCCGACACCATTTTCCTCAGTCTTTCTTGCCGCGCGGTGCCCGAAGCAGAAGCTGTAAAGTGCCGGTCGGTCAGATCCAGAGATTTCAGCTACCGAAGACTTCTAAAAAAGCTAAGTACCCCGTTGGGGACTCTTTCTTGCCTCAGCCGATGTCAGACAAAGTAAATCATTGTTTAACTTGTGGGAAACAAATACCTCATAAGGATTTCCATTCTTACTGCCTTCCTTGCTTAGGCCCAGACCACGACGTATCAGCTTGTTTAGCCTGTGCCTCCTTCAACCGACGGACTCTTAGACGTCGGTCGGAGTTTGCAGAAGAGTTTTTTGGATCCGCTTTTGCATATAAAATGCCGTCAGAGACTCCGACTACACATTTAGCCAAAAAACGCAAGGAAAAGGACCGACACTCGCGGCCCACGGTTTTGGCTGAAACCACGGTTAGGCCTACCGCGAGTGTCTCGGTTTCGGCTGAAACCGAGTCCTCGGTCCTTACTTCTGCCGAAATCATACCTCTGACAACCGAGGCCAGAGAGGCCCCGGCTGAGTCGGCTACAGAAATCCCTACTGAAGTAGCAAGCGCACAAGAATTGTCCGACACCATCCCATTGGACATTTCTACTCCTGCATATGGGGCAGCTAGGCCCCCTGCTTCTATGTCTATTAAGGCCTTCTCCAGGGCTAAAGCAGCTAAAATTTCAAAGGCTTTACCTGCAAAATCTACCTCTCAGAGACCTTCCTCAAGTTCTCAGATTCTCAGCCTTGCTGAGGACCTTATATCTCTGATTAGGGGTTCCCAACCTCACCCAGATAGGGCCTCTCAACCTCCTCCTGACAAAAGGCCTAGGACTGAACCCCCTGAGCCTCTCTCCTCTGATTACTCCTCGGATGGATCTGATTTATCAGACCATCAGGAAGGGCCATACTCACCTTATGAGGATTCAGATGCCGAAGACTCTATTCCCTCTGCCTCCCCTCCAGAAGAATTTTCCTTTGGGGAGACTTTACACTCAATGAGGGAAAACTTTCAATGGCAGGGTCAGGATTTCTCTGATTCTAGAAAAAGACTTAGGACCTTTTTACACTTGCCACAGCCTAGGCCTTTAGCCATACCACCTGTGCTAACAGTAGTTGATGATGCATATAATGATGTCAGTTCTGCCCCTGATTCTCTTCCCCCGGCCCCTGCCAAACCTGACAGATATTACAGGGTCCCGGATTCTCACTTTCACTTGTATAAAGCCCATGCTGCAGACCCAGAAACTATTTCTCAGGGCCCAAAAGGTGTTGCGGCTGCCACTGCCAAAAACCCTCTACCCTCTGAAAGGGAGTCAAGAGCATTAGAGAGATGGGGAAAAAAGGTTTATACATCTGCTACTCTTTCTGCCAGGGCTTTAAACTGTCAATTCCATATGATACAGTACCAGGAATATTTGTTAGATCAGCTGAATAAAAAGCTTTCTTCTCCTGAACCTTTAGACTGTAAGTCCCTTCAGGATTTGGTACACAACTCTCAGCAGGTCAGTAATCATTTCTTAAAATGTGGCTATGATGCACTGGAGGCTTCATTTAGATCAGCTATGACTGGAGCAGTAATTCGAAGGCATGCCTGGCTAAAAGGGCAATCCTTGCCAGACCATGTCAAGGCTAAACTCCTAGATGCTCCAATGGAGAAACAGTTTATTTGGCTCCCCTGCACAGGAGATTCTAAAGAAAGTGGAAGAAAAAGCAAAATCTGTGCTAACAGTAAAGGATTTTCTGCAGGTCCAACCTCCGAGGTTCAGCAGAAACTGGCCTTCAAAGAATTGGTCCTTTCCAGACACCTCCAGAGCACAGAGGGGCAGGAATAGACGCCCAAGAGGCAGAGGTCAATCAAAGGGTGCCTACAGCGGTCGTCAGTGGCAACCTGCCAACCAGAGGAGTACTGCCACAGCTACAACTACAACCACTTCCACAGGACAGACACAATGACTTGGCTCTGATTCCGCCTACCAGGGAACAAGTGGAACCACCCTTGGGCGGAAAGTTGGCTTTATTCTCGAAAAATTGGCATTGCATTACAAAAGAAAAAATGGACATTGCAAACAATAGACAAAGGATACAGGTTTCACTTCCACACTTTACCAAAAAAGAGCGGAATGCCAAACCTTCCACCAAACCAGAAGCCAGAGGCTCTAAGGCAAATCAACAGTTTACTTCAGATGAAAGCAATAGAAAGGGTACCACCTATGGAACAAGGCCAAGGATTTTACTCCAGACTATTCCTTGTACCAAGAAAAGAAACCCAATGGAGGCCTATTCTTGACTTGTCCGCACTAAACACATATCTCATTGTGCCAAAATTCAAAATGCTGACCCTACAGCAACTTCGTCCCATGTTGGGCAAGGAGTCTTGGCTGGTGACTCTAGATCTCAAGGAGGCATACCTGCACGTCCCTATACGACCAGATTGCAGAAGACACCTCAGATTTCTTGCAGGATCAGAGCATTATCAATTCTCAGCATTGCCCTTTGGCTTATCTACTGCGCCCAGAGTATTCACGAAATGCCTGGCACCAGTAATTGCACATTGCAGGCTTCAGGGAATTCAAATCTACCCATACCTGGACGACTGCCCAATACAAGCGGACAACAAGACAAAACTAATAAAGGATTTGGCCTATGTCATACACCTGTTACAGGCCTTGGGATACACAGTCAACATCCAGAAGTCAAGACTAGTGCCATCCCAAAGGATAACATTTTTGGGTGCGTATCTGGACACAATAACTCAGATGGCTTTTCTCACAGAAGAAAAACAAAAGCAACTCCCAGTCTACTTCATGGCTTTGACAAGACAAACTCAGCTTACTGCAAGGAAAGTCCTGCAGGCCCTGGGTTACATGGCATCCTGCATAATCTTGATCCCGCATGCCAGGCTGCATATGAGGAAATTACAATGGTACCTAAGGAATGTATGGTCTCAACACAGACACAGTCTAGAAACCATGATACCAATCATTCCATGCCTGAAGAAGGAATTCCTGTGGTGGGCTCAGGCCTGCCAGACCAACAGAGGGTTGCCTTTCAACAAACCACAACCAAGGCAGACCATCACCACGGACGCCTCAGACCTAGGATGGGGAGCACACATGGAAGACAAGTGTATCCAAGGCCTATGGTCTCAACACCAGCTGAACTTGCACATAAACCTAAAGGAGATGCTGGCAGTGAAGCATGCAATCGAGGCATTCAAATCATTCCTCCAGCAAGGACATCTGCTGATAAGGACAGATAATACCACAGTCATGTGGTACATAAACAAACAGGGAGGCACGCATTCCTACCCTCTATGCCGGATGGCAATGGATCTCTGGAACCTAGGCCTGAATCTCAACATCCAACTGCAGGCCAAATTCGTACCAGGAAAAGAGAATTCACTAGCAGACAGCTTAAGCAGAACTACCACGGATGCTCACGAGTGGAAGCTACATCCACACATCTTCAAAATCTTAAACAAATGGGGAATGCCAGAGATAGACCTGTTCGCCTCCCCACTCAACCACCAACTGAACAAATTCTGCTCAAGAGTATACCACCCACAAGCCTGGAGGGTGGACTCCCTCTCTTTCAGCTGGAAGGCCCTAACAGTGTATGCTTTTCCACCTCTCCCATTGATGTACAAAGTTCTACTGAAGATCAGGGAGGAACAGCCAAAGGTGATTCTGATAGCTCCAGACTGGCCAAGGCAGCATTGGTATCCGCTACTGAGAAGCATGTCTCGGACGAACCCATGGCCTCTACCCCTATGGCCTTTACTTCTAACGCAGAACAACTACAAGATCCTGCATCCAAACTTGAAAACACTGCAGCTAACTGCCTGGAAAATTGCTTAAAACAAAACCAAACTGTTTTATCTCAGAGGGTCAAGGACATTATCCTGGAGGCTCGCAGACCCTCCACAAGAAAAACATACTCAGCAAAATGGAAAAGATTCCTCATTTGGAGTGCATCAAAGGGTACAAATGTCACACTGGCAAACCTAGCACACATCCTAGAATACTTAGCAGAACTGTTCCACAATGGCCTGTCCTATTCTTCCATTAAAATTCATGCTTCAGCAATTTCAGCAGAGTACAACATGGATTCTCCTATCTTCTCTCACCTCTCCTCAGACAATTTTTAAGAGGGATCAAAAATGTAAAACCTCCAAGGAAACCTCTTCTGCCTACATGGGATCTCAACTTTGTGCTGGAAAAATTAACGCTACCCCCTTTTGAACCAGCAGCATCAGCAGACTTACAGTTTTTATCTTGGAAAACTGCTTTCCTTCTAGCAATCACTTCAGCAAGAAGGGTATCCGAGTTACAGGCACTAATGGCAGTGCAGCCTTTCCTTATTTTTCACCAGGATAGAGTGTCTCTGAGAACCAATCCTACTTTCATGCCAAAGGTGGTATCCAGGGTATCCTTGAACCAAGCTATTCATTTGCCTACGTTCTTCCCTAACCCACAGAACGGGGGAAAAACTATTGCACACCCTGGATGTACACAGACAACTACGCTACTATCTGGACAGAACTAAAACCAGCAGAAAAACTGACCAACTTTTTGTAGCATATGCAACTGGAGTGCAAGGAAAAGCAATATCCAAACAGACAATTTCAAAATGGATAGGAAATTGCATTCGATTCTGCTACTCTTTTCATGGAAAGACAACTCCTGAAAATATCAGGCCTCACTCCACAAGAGCCACGGCCACCACTACAGCTTTCCTACGAGGGGTGGCTACCAAGGACATTTTAGAAGCTGCTACTTGGAGCTCCGTGCATACATTTGCCAAGCATTACAATCTACCTTTATACTCCAGATGCCGAGCAGGTTTTGCAACTGCAATTTTACAGGGGATCTTGACTACACCATCATTATCTTGGTACCTCCTCCCCCAGTTTGGCTATGGTATTCTACCCATATGTTATGACTGCAGATGCATCCTTGAAGGACATAGTACAGTTTTGTACCTACCATAAATGTAGATGTCCGATAGGTATGCATCTGCAGTCAGGATTACCCACCCTTCTTCCCCTCTGTGGTATTCCTAGGGTGCTTACCCCTCTTTCAGCTAGCTGGGGGAATCTATTATGGTGTATTTGTTTGTATGTATATATGTATATATATATATATATATATATATATATATATATATATATATATATATATTTTGTTTGCTACTGTTTGGAATTTTCAACATTTATCCAAATTTAACCTTCCTAGAGGGCACCTGGCATCTGGGGCAAGAAACACTGAGGAAAATGGCGTTGGCTGATGCCTTTATACCCCAGAAGCTCTGACGTCGGGGAAAGTGCGACATCAGCCGAGGCCAGACCCAGACTTTGGAATCCGGCCGACCGCAGGGCTGCCTGAGGCAGGACAATCCATATGTTATGACTGCAGATGCATACCTATCGGACATCTACATTTATGGTAGGTACAAAACTGTACTATTTACCACCAACCTATCCTGTCCTCCTAAGCCAAGTGTGTCACTTGTCCCTCATATGGTGGATGAGGTCTCCGGACATTTTGGAGGGACGACCTTTTGTTACAGCCGCGGCCCAAGCCACAGTGACCACGAATGCCTCTCAACTTGGATGTGGGGGGGAGGCATTGTTCGGGCAGGACATTCCAAGGCCTGTGGTCTCCCATGGAGACCAGTTTGCATATCAGTGTCCTAAAGATGAGGGCGGTTCTTCTAGCGTTGCAGGCTCTTCATGCCATTCTTCCTCTGGGGATGATTGCTATTCAGTCAGACAACATGTCGGTAGTCTGGTACATCAACAAACAGGGAGGGGTCAGATCTTATCCCCGCTGTCGTGAGGCCATGAGAGTGTGGGAATGGGTGATCTCCACCGGTCGCTTTCCTATTGCAATGCACATTCCGGGATGGTCCAACATTATAGCAGACAGGCTGTCAGACCATTCTGATGCCTTACGAGTGGTCTGTGAATCCGTCAGTAGCGGAACAGATCTTCAGCTAGTGGGGTCAACCTTGCTGCGATCTGTTCGCATCTCATTCCAATTAGAAGTGCAGCAAGTTTTTCGCTCTGAACCCCCTGCCAGGGGAGTCCCCCCAGAGATGCTCTAGTTCATGCTTGGCTTCCTGGTCTTCTGTATGCTTACCCTCCAGTCCCTCTCATCCCAAGGTTTCTGCAAAAAAGCTTGTCGACTGGGGCGCAAGGTGGTCCTCTTTGCCCCATTCTGGCCTCGCCAAATATGCTTTCCCTTCCTTTGGTCTCACCTTCTGGCTCCACCGTGGATCCTAGATCCCCTTCAGGATCTGATTTCACACCCATCGGGGGTGCCTCATCCGAATCTGGACAACCTGAAGGTCAGGGCTTGGCTGCTCTCGTTCCCGTGATCGCTAAGACTCCCCGACTTTCCTCCTCAGTTAAGTCTATTTTGGTAGCTGCTCATAAGTCTTCAACCAGAAAGGTTTATTGCAGCAAGTGGAAACGTTTTTCTTTTTGTGCCGCTCAGAGGGGTTTGGATCCTTTCATGGCTCCTATTTCCACTATTCTTGTTTTCCAAGCTGATATTTTCCAACACGGAGCTAGTTCTTCTACTGTCAAAGTTCAATTGGCTGACATTTCTCATTTTCATGTGGCCGAGAATTCTGCATCATTGGCTTCTTCTAGACTGTGTAAAGCCTTTATTAAGGGTATTTTTTTGCTACCCCCCCCCCCCCGGTCAAAGATCCTATCCCCTTGTGGGACCTTACTATGGTTCTTCAAGCTCTGGTCGCTCTGCCTTTCGAGCCTGCCACTACTGTTGATCTAAAATTTCTATTGTCTAAATCAGCCTTTCTGTTCGCTATTAACTCTGCTAGGAGGGTTTCGGAATTGCAGGCCTTGTCCATAAAATGTCCGTGCATGATTTTTCATAAAGATAAGAGTTTCCCTTCGCACCAATCTGTTCTTTCTTCCTAAGGTGGCATCACCAGTCAATATCAATCAGACTATAACTTTGCCTGTGTTCTTTCTCAATTTTACCAACAAAATGGAATACAAACTACACGTTGGATGTTCAAGACTGTTACAATTTTATTTACACTGGACAAAAAATTTCCGTAAATCTGATCAATTGTTTCGTTCTATGGACCCTTTTTGGGCAAACCTCTTTCCAAGGTCACGATAGCTAGATGGATTTCTTCATGCATCCTGCAGGTCTACACGGACAAAGGCATGTCTCCTCCAGGTCAGGTTAAAGCTCATTCCATCAGGTCCATGGCTACACCTGCAGCTTTCTGGTCTAGGGTATCTTTAGATGACATTTGCTCAGCAGCTACTTGATCCTCATCTCATACGTTTATCTCCCATTATAAATTGGATTTGACATCTAGAAGGAGTGCATCCTTTGGCACTGCGGTGCTCAGGAATATCCTTCCATGAGGGCCTCCCAGGAGTTTAGTAGCTGGGGACTCTGTCCCACAGGTTGAAGATCAAATGAAGTAAACTGCTTCAGATAAAGAAGTTATGTGTTTACCATAACGTTCCATCTGAGTAGTTGTACTTCATTTGTCTTCAACCATCCCCCTCCCTCCTTCCCCCGGACCTTTGGCGCATGTTCAGCCTGCGGGCTGTAAGTATAGGTCACAAGTTTATCAGGTCGGGTTATAAGTGTAAGTTCAGCAAATTAGATCTGGGGATGGATGGCAAGGGAGTTGGATTATGGATAAGGGGAGGAGCCTGGAGCTCTGAGCTGATGCTTGTAATCTTTGCCAGCTCGGATCCGACACGGAGTCGTATTTCTACAAGTTGAAGACAAATGTACAACTTCTCAGATGGAACATTATGGTGAGTACATAACTTCTTTTTTATATATATCATTTGATAAGTTGTAAATCATTTTTCTTGTTTTCCTATCCAATTGATTCAGTACCTTTGGGGGCCATTCAGTCACAGTAAACTAAGTTAAAACAGAAGAGCAAATTTGTTTATAGCTTGGAAATTGTTCCTAGATGCCAGGCCTGTTTTCATTATTAGTTTTAGTCTTCTGAAGTATTACTAAGTTTTTTCACATTTGTTCATATTTTATTGTTGACCCTTCATTATTTCCCAAATATTTATACCCTCTTTCCTACTCAAGTTCCTTTTATATCACATTCCTGTCCCAGATTGATATTTTCTTGGTGCTGTAGCTTTCCTGCTTTGTGTTCCTTTCGCACATTTATTAAGACCAGATGATAGTCTTGTATAATCTGAGAAAGTTTTAACCACTTGCAGTTGCACTTTCAAAACCTCATGTGATGAACTGTACAGTTTTAAGTCACCCACAAAAAGATAAGTTTTACACTTGGATGTTTTCTGAGAGCCAAGTTGTAACCATGACTTAATCTGTTAGGTAAACAGCTTAATGGGTTAACGGCAAGACAAAATGGTAGTGGTGACTAAGTCACCTTGGAATATTTCCCTTTGAATTTTTATCCATGGCATAATAATTTGTTCTTTGTTGTGGTTTGCTACTGTTTCACGGTCACTGTAATGTAATTGATCAATGTAGGATGCATCTTATACATCTTTAAGCAATACTTTATCCATGAAACTGCTAGATGCTTTTCTGTAATTTATTTACGCCATACTTACATTCTTCCCCTTTTTACAATTCTCAATTATGGCTGTATTTAACAACAAATGATCCTTTGTTCCGTATGAGTTTCTTTTGTTACTCTTTTGTTCTATTACCATGATTGAATTTTCTTGTGACTATATAAACTCTTGTTTGCATCAGTTCCAGTATAAAGTTTGTACATTGTCAGAAGGCAAGTTATTGGTCTGTAGTTGTTAGGATGGCTTGTAGGTTCAATCTCATTGCGGGAGTATCATGGTTCCTGTTAAACAGGTTGGTGTCTGTTGAGAATGTAAATATAAGTAATTCTTACTCGGGACTAAATCTTCAGGTAAAGATGTTAAAACTTTTAGCCAGAAGTTAGGTACTGCATCTGAGCCTGGGGTTTTCCAGTTAGGAGCTTTTCTTAATTTTGTTTCAATTTCTCCTGCCGTTAGGTCATCCCATTTCATACCCTGTACATTTGAACTCCTTACTGTTTTTTTACTAGTACTATCCATTTGGTTTATTTATATTCCATAGTGTCTTCATAAAATAGTCCTACAACATATGTCTTTTTTCATGGTGTTTTTATTCCTTTTGCTTTGTTTCCCAGTTCTTTATAAAACTTTTTTGGGTCATCAATAAATTGCTTATTTTGTACTTCATTTATTTTTATCTGCATGTCTTCAAAATTTTTCTACTTGTACTGATATCTTTAGTTTATTATTTGCAATAGTGTGTGATGGATCCTGGTCTGTTCAGATACTGCATGTTGCTTTTATCGCCTCTATCTTTCTAAGTATTTTTATTAAACTCTTCCCTCCTCTTTACTCTTCTAAAATTGACACTCCTTCTCTTAATTGCTTTATAGTTTTCTTCTATTTGATGCTTTGATGATGGCATTGTTGTATTTGTTCTCTTCCTTTCCCTTATTGCTCTGCATTTTTGTAGTAACTTTTTTCTATTAATTTAGCTGCAAAGTAATGCATCATATTTACTTCTGTTATACTACATGAATTTCTGTTAATAGTCTTGATTACTGTGTTCATCTGTTTTATCAGACTTCTAACATTTTGGCTCTTATTTACTTTCTGTAGTCTATTTCTTTCCTCTGTCGTAATACAATAAACTCTGTTAACCAGGACTCATGAGGATTGGTAGATACCTGATAAATATAGTTTCTGGTTGCTTGAGAGTTACTATTAAAAATAAACCTGACAGATACTGTACCCTACACTATACTCTACCATACCATATCATGAACAATGTATTGATTTGATTTTAATATTGAAATACAGTAACTAAAATTCTGGCTGGAACAATAATATTTTAAACTTTTATTTCCGCTAGAAAGCGTGGCACACGGAACGGTTTTCAGTTCAGTGGCATGCTGAGTGGATTGGAATTGAATGAATTGAATAGAGAGGTGAAAGCAGAAGCGAAAGCGTGTGAGAGATTGGAGAGATGTATGAAAGTTGAAGAGAGTGTATGTGAGTGAATGCTTGTATGAAAGCTGACGAGACTCTTGTCTTTGTGAGATATCTGAGAGAGAATGTGCAATCTAATGCAAACTGACAGAACGAGTATGGAGTGAGTGTTGACATTTTAGTGATTTCACTTGTTTGGTTTGACTTGTTCTCATGTTGGGGAAAGAGTGAATTTATTAGTATCATTTTTTTTAAAAACTCTGTTTGAAAATGCAAGGTATGTTTCTACAGTGGAAAACAGAAGTGCAACACATGGAAAACTAAATTGTTCATACAGTACTATATTTCTTTGATTTTTATATGGTTGCTTGAGTGTTCTGCTTAACTGAGTTTACTGTTTGTCTATTCACCTGTATTAAATCAAGCAACTTTTCCTTTAGATCATTGTCTTCTAAACTGAGGGCACAATTCTTTGCTCAGTTTCCTGTGGACATTCTACAAAAAGTTTCATCACATTTTCCTGTGACATATTCTCTTCAGCTCCGTCCTGCGTCATCCTTTGCTCTTTTATATGAGAACTCACTGGCCTATCACTCCACACCACTGACTGTGTCAGAGTTGCCACGGTTTCCTGCTCTTTCCCTTGCTGTGCAGCTGTAACTGAACCCCTGTACTGGGTTTCACCGAAGGCTCCAGACAAGGTTGCCAGATTTCCAGCCCCCCAGTTAGGGACAAAAAAAAAAGAAGGTCTCTCACGGCAAGTGAAGACCAAAAAAAAAGGTCTTCGGCAACTGAAGACCCAAAAAAAAAAAAAAAAAAAAAAGGTCTTTAATGCGGAACACAGTTCCACATTAAAGAACTGAGCTCACTCAGTAGCTCTGCATTAAACACGGAGCTTCTCGTGTTTAATGCATTGCAGTTCCGCATTCAACACAAGTAGCTCCGTGTTTAGCGATTTTTGATTGGCCCGTATACCGGCATATGGGCCAATCAAAAATTGCTAAACCCGGAGCTTCTCGTGTTTAATGCCGAACACAAGAAGCTCCGTGTTTAGCAATTTTTGATTGGCCCGTATGCCAGGTGTACGGGACAATCCAAAAAAAAAAAAAAAAACAAAGCGGAGGCTGGCCGGGGTTTAAACCGGCAGGGCGGGACTCGGGATCAGGCTGCTGATCTTGGGACAGTCCCGCCCAAATAGGGACGTCTGGCAACCCTGGCTCCAGAGCATCCTTAGGTAACAAGTGACCAGATGCCTCCTGTTCCACTGTCGCCACACCCCAATTTGAGGACACATATTTCTGTCTTGCTGTGGTGTTACCAAAGTTGAATTTTATACACTAAATCCTTCACTTCGCAGGTAATCCATAACTTCAGTTTCTATTTCTTTATCTTCTCCATTACTTAATCCTCTTTTCTACTTTCCCATTTGTTTTCTTATTTTTTGTATTGGCATTTTCCATATCCAGATGTCTTTGCCTGTATTTCTCTTCAAATATCTGTGGTGCTGCTTTTTGTGTGTTGATTAGTTTTGCTTTCTGCTTTGCATAAATATTGCACTGTATTAAATCTTTTTCTTTCCCATGCCCATATTTCTTCTTCAGATGTTTCTCACTCTACCTGTTTCTCCATAATTTAGGGACCTACTGTTCCATCATGCTGTGACATAACCTGTAGTAGACTTTATACACTAAATCATTTACTTCACAGGTATTCCATAACTTCAGCTTCTATAGATTTAACTTCTGCTTTACTAATCTTCGGTTCTATGTTCCGCCTTTGTGATCTTATTTTTGTATTGTTAAAATTTTCATATCTGGGTGCCTTTTTTCTATTGATTAGTTTGTTTTTTCTTTTGCATAAATATTGCACCATATCAGATGTCTTTTCCTTTCCCATGTCCATGTTTCTTTTTTATACCTCTCAAAAATCTGTAGGTTTTGTTCTTTATATTTTCGCACTCCTCTGTAACTTATTTTTTTCCAAGTGACCCAAAGTTTCTTTGTCTGTGTAATATTTTTCATGAATCTGTTGTATTAACGAATGCACATTTGCATTTGAAGTGTTTGACTGTTTTTCTTGTGCGAGTATTTTTTTCTTTCCTCTTATTTCATCTTTTTGAATATCTTCTGTCTGGAAATGTTGGGCGTATTGAATAATAGTAACAATGTATAGTTTCTCCCTTATTTCCAGTAGTCTACTCAGTCATCTTTGTGGCTCTTTTTAGCCTATCAGGTGTTTTTTGTGGATGACTATTTCCTTCTACTACAGGGGGCCATCCTCCTCTTGAGCCTGGCCTAACTCCATTGTAGGTATCTTTCCACGTCTTGAGGATTATACACTGTCATTTTTTCTATCCTGGCACCAGTGCACAAAACCAGGATTAGGCACTTTTTTTTTTATCTTGGGCCTTGTACACCCAGTTGTCTTTTTTTTGTTTTTAACCTAAATCTGTCAGTGATATATGCTGTATAAAATAATCTGTATATCAGTGTCATCTTGGTGAGATTTTGTGAAAACAAGGTCCACCACGTGAATGTACTCACCAAGATGTAAGGATAAATTCTGAACTCTGGCACTAGTCCCAGAAGTCTGTACACACAATAAGTATATTTTTGTGTAATTGTGCAATATATACTTAGATATATTCCAAGTAAGTGCAATATTTGTTACAGTCATAGTCAGTATTTAACTCACTCAAGTGTAATGTTAGACAAATAGCTTAGGCATTTTAATCTGTAGTGTGTTTTGTATTACTTTAAATAGGGTAGTTAATTTAATTCAGGGGAGGGTATTATTTCCTTGTATGAATGTTGGTAAATGTGTCTGCTCTTTCTTGCATATATTGGGAGTGGTATTGTATTTTAGTTATGTTTGTCTACTTGTATTTGTTTCACTTTCCTTTGTAATCTCGAGAATTGAGCTGATGGCATAGAATTTAATTTAGGCTACACATGTGTAGTTCTAAATGATAATACAGTTTACTTTGACTTTCCTACTTTTCTTGCTGATTTTATCATCTGTCCCTTTGGACTCCATTCTTTCTGTGGGGCAAATGTGACAAACCTATACTTTTGCTGGATTGGGACTTGGAAGAGTTTTTTTTTTTTTTTTTTTCGAGAGAGGAGCAACTGGGATAGGCCACATGGAAGATGGGATTGTATAATTAAGATACTGTAAAATAGATAACCTAAGGTATATGTGCAGGTTTACATATGTAAGGAACAGTGCTTACATTTATATAACTAATGAAATTTGCCAGTGAGGCAAAGTAACAGCTAACCGAGTTTTAAACAGTAGGAGTAGGATCTGCATTACCTTACATTGGAATAGGCAATTTGGAGGAGTAAAAGTAGAAGGTAGGTAGGAAGGAAGAAGGAAGTATGTCAGTATGTGAAGTTATGTGAAGATGTAAGGTGAGTAAGTGATTTTGCTAATTTGTAAATTGTAGATACTGCCTAAGGTAGAGGTATCTTTACAGCATGAACTATTGTATTTTATGACGTAACAGAGAACATCCGTTTTCTAGAAGTCTTTTCAAAGAAGCGATAATTGTCAAATTGGTGGGAAGTATTTTCATAGTCAACTCGAGAGCTTTGTTGAAGAGGTAGTGATGTGTGCATGAGGTAGCTCATAACTTCAGGGCTGCGGACTGTTGTACAGATGTAGATGGGATAAATTTATGGAGAGTGAGTTGGGGAAAGCTGGTTATGCTGGAGTTAAGCTGAAGATCAGATTGTTTCTAGTATTGTAGCATAGTTTTTGTTAGATCATGTTTCATACACAGTCTCTTTTTGCAGCGTTTTTCTTTTTGCTTTAATGTTGTGCTGTTTTCTTTCTCTCTTAATTTTAAGGAAACCTTTGATGCAGGACTACAGGCTTTCCAGCAAGAAGGCATCACCAATATCACAGCACTTAAGGATCAGCTGGTGGCTGCCAAGCACATACAGTCCAAAGCTATTGAGGCTCGCCATGCTTCTCTCATGAAACGGTGGAATCAGCTGCTGGCCAACTCTGCTACTAGGAAAAAGAAACTACTGGAAGCTCAGGAGCACTTCAGAAAGGTAGTGGAACAGTTTATATACTGTTTTTATTTTTAGTGATTTATGGCTGTTTTCCACAGAAATATTTGCCACTTAAACAGATTGGGGTAATGGAATGATTGTAAATAAGATCCACGTGCATGGTTGTCTAACAAGTCCTCTACCTTCTGGTGAAAATAAACACATTTAGTAGAATTTTTCAGGTAAACATATGGGGTTTTCTTGTTTCCAAAATTTTGATGTAAATATATGCAATTATTTAGTAGTTCTTTGATCACCATGTAGCAGCAGTTGTCAGGAAGTCCTTCTACTTGACAGAGTTGATTGCCAAGGGGAAGTACCATCCAGGTCTGAAGACGTCCTTGCCCCCTTTTGCAGAGCAGTTATAGAATGCAGCACAGAAAGACCCCAGAGTCTCCTAACAAACAAGATAACTGACTTACCATCCCTAAGCTACCAAAAAAAAAAAAAAAAAGGATGAGAAGCACTGTTCTTCTTTTCTGTGTCTTCTGGCTCCTCAGACTAGGCCTGTGCTTTACCTTCTAAGCAATCATTGACATAGATTAGAATCTGTTGTACTTCAACAAATCAAACAGTCACACAAACACCAGAACAAAGGACCTAAACCTGCTTCAGAAGATCAGTAAACCATGACTTCCGCTCTTGGGTCCATGGGTCCCCACAGTATGACATGTTCAACTTTTTCGAGTGTACTTGTCAGTTCCAGGACCATTAGATGTAGGACCAAGTTTGTTCAAAAACATGGAAGTATAGCGAGCTTCAGTGGCCTACCCCCAATGTGGCATTTGCCTATCTCTTGGTAGAGCTTATGTGTAAGAGAAAGGAAAAGTGTTTGAAAGAAAGGTTATGAGAGAGCTGGACCAACAGCAACTCTGTTTCGTATAACTCTCCGAGGCTTGAGATTTTCTAAGGACGTGATGTGCTTTCCCAACATCCTCCAGTGGCCACCAAATCATCAGCATTGTCCAACACTTGCTTGGACTGAGCTCACCCCGGTGCCATATTGGTCCAGAGCTAATGGGGTAGACATCTGATTGACAGCCAGATCCCGGTTACAAAGGAGAAGGGAGGTCATATTTGTTTGTAAAGAGATCTTTGGAGAGCAGGCTTGTGTCATGGCTGCTCACCTGCACCCTGAGTCTGCTGTGGCTGATGATACTTAAGGTTGGGACTAAGCGTTAGACAAATGCTTGTCCGTGAGGTCTAGGAGGCTGGGCCCTGAAAAGTATTCTGCTGCAGGAATCTCTACTGCCAAAAGAAAAGGGGACCAATCTGCCCAAGAGTCTTCAGATTCCTATGACTTGAATGAAGACCATTTGGCATGGAGTGACCATCCTTCCACAGGGTTATATGCCACCTCTGACTCGGAAGATACCGTTACGTCAGCTTCATGTGAGGATATATGCATCATTTGGGGAGACTCTTCATGAAATGAGAGTCCTTCATCTCAGAGGCCCAGGATTTATCCACAGTCCAAGAAAGGCTAGTTTCTTCCTACACACATTTCTTTACATTCCTCTAATCCTGAAAGTAGTGGATAATGTTATTCCAGACACATCTTTGCAGCCTGATTCTCTGCTCCCTGCCACCAGGAAACCTGACTGGTTCTACAAGGTGCTTGAGTTTCACAGGCACTGGTACAGAAATCCAGTGACAGATTCAAATGTGATTTGCTAAGAGTACAGGGGAGTAAAGAGAAACACTTCTAAGAATAAAATAATGAGGGCAGAACCCTAAATAGGTTTGGTAAAAAAGTTCTAATCTTTAGCTACCATGGCCTTAAGAGCTTTACTCTGCCATTTTCTTATGATTAAATAACAGGATTCTTTTTCTGTATCAGATGAAACAAAAGGTAGAGGGGATGGAGGATAAAGCTCACCAGAGGTTGTTGTAATTTTGCAGCTACAGTTCTCAGGTTGCCAAGCAGTCTTTCAAGTGTGGTCTTGATACTTTGGAAGAATTAAGTAGGGCAGCTGCTTCAGCATCCCGTATTAGGAGGGAACAGCTTATGCTAGCGCATGTTAAAATGGAAAGCCTTGATGCCCCTGTTGATGAGGGTTACCTCTTTGGACCCAAAGCCTAAAGTGTTTTTGAAAAACTGGAGGAGAATGTGAAGAGAGTGCATATTGTGAAAGGGTCCCCAATTAGATTCATCAAGAATCACCCCTTAAAGACTTTGTTTCCTGCCTTTCAGTCTGAACCAAAAAGCAGAAATACCAGGAAGGGAAAACACTAAAAGTGGCAAGCTGTTACCAGCTCCAGGCCTGGTGGGTTCCAGCACCAGGGACCCAACAGTAGTAGCTGTGACTCAAAATCCTTAAAAGGTCCCACTCCAACCCAAACCTTTCCCCGCCCTCTACCCTAGAAGTTGCGGGTAGGCTTTCTTTTTTTTTTCTACAACTGGCAAAACATCATTTGGGACAAGTGGGTCCTGAGCCTCATAAAATCAGATTACAAAATGCAGATCCAGTGTTGTCTATTTTTGGCCCATTCAGCTTTTGAGATCTGGTTTGATAATGTTGGATCTGATCTGACCTCGGCACCTTCTTCCAGAGCTTTAGATCCAAGGTTCTGACGCTGTCCATACCCACAATTCCTTCCTTCTACCTAAATTACCTCTCTTGTTTGCCGCTGGCTCTTCTGCTCAGACGTGTTATCCAAGAGCTCTTGCAGTCTGTTCATTATAAGTGAAATTATTTTACATTTTTTCCTGCTCAGCACCTTCATTTAGTGTTTTTGTAGTATTAGCATAGTGTAGTGGTAGGTTTAGATTCCAGTAGTTTAAGTATTTATTTTGTTTGTTCTGTTATATTTTTTTCTTATATATAGTGTGTTTTTTTAGGTAGTTTCATAGTTAGGTTGTAAACTTAACTAGTATAGTGTACGTGTGTGTGTGTGTGTGTGTGTGTGTGTGTGTGTGTGTGTGTGTGTGTGTGTGTTTTAGAAATAGGCTAGCTTGTGTGTGTCTTAGAAATAGGATAGTTTGTGTGTGTGTGTGTGTGTGTGTGTGTGTGTGTGTGTGTGTGTGTGTGTGTGTGTGTGTGTGTGTGTGTGTGTGTCTTAGAAATAGGATAGTTGGACAGTTTTCTTAGACTTGGTTTAAAATTGTTGTATTTATATTTTTTCTGATAATCTGATGTTAGACTAAACTTCAGGTTTTAAAGTGTTCATCCTATGAACCCTCCTCACCATCCTCATTCCCTGTCTCTCTGCTATTTTGATGCTGCTCATCTACATGGTAGAAGGGGACAAAATGGTTATTTAAGGCTTGCTCCTCCCACAGACAGGGTCTTCTACTTCAGCTGTCTTCTTAGTCAAGCCCTCTATCTGCTTCTTCCAGCACAGAGAAAAAGGAGTAAACCTGAAGAAAAACACAGAGAAAAAGAGTGTTTTAGAGAAAAGGGATGAAGAAAAGAAATCAAAAGAGAAAAGTCTCATTAAGTCGAGAAAAAGATCCGTGAATCCATCTAGTTTATTGGGTCTGGTATCTAAAGCTTTGAGACGGTCTGATCCACCTGTCAGTGGTACAAACTCCCTCCCCTCAAACTAGTTTTTCTTTGGAACAGGTGAGCCTTTAGCAGTGTTCACTGAACCTTCAAGACAAACGTCCATCTAGGCCCTCATTGGTAGCTTCATAATCAAAGTCCAGTTCACTGGAAGTCACACCGAGATGTATGTTGACCGATAGGTGAGGAAAATTTCAAAGCCATAGAGCTAGCAGAGAGAGCTCCCAATAATGTCCCTGAGGGGAGGTCCAGATACAGGCCCATTAACCCTGTCACACTTTTCTTCGATAACTTTGCATTAGTTTGGAATTGGTTCCCATGGATCTTAATGCTTCTGGTGCACCTCAGTCAGATCTGACAGTTGAAGAAACTTCGGCTTCAGCTGCATCCCCTACTCTCTTGACTCCAGTGTTATCAGATTGGGATGAGTGCCGGAGCCAAAGTGTCAGTTTCAGAGTACCAGTGGGGGAAGCCAGTCCCAAGGTTCTCTGAGCCATTCCTTCCCTTCGGTGCCTCTGCACCCAACAGTTTGAGTCTGAGATCCTCTTTGGAGCGGACGTCTGTTTGAGCAGAGATGCTTCCTGGATCATCTCTGCTTTTGAGGCTGTGGAAAAGGCTTTGGCTGGACCAAGAAGGCAGGTGCCTACATCTCGTTCAGATCTGTCCCAACACCCATTGGAACCTGTTCCTTATGCCTCTCATTTGGATTGAAACCCATAGGTTTCAATACTTGACACACTCGTTCCAGTCTGTTTCTGACCTGACTCCACCAGTATTCCAGAGACATGTTCCAAGGAAACAGACATTCAAAGGGAAGGAGACAAACTGTTCTCCTTAGTCGGTCACTGAGGAAATGGATTTGGATGAGAGAAGTATACCACAGATCCTCCTGGAAGATGTCATATTTGGGTACATCCTGGAATTGATGAAGCAAAAAGGGGGGTTGGTTCACTGGAGCTCCTTCTCAAGATGAATGTTTTTCTTGAAGTCTTTGGGTCTGGCACATCTGCATCCTGGGTGTATCCCCCTCCAGATGCCCTCACAGATGTCATGACACAGAGGACATGGAAGGACCCTGATATTACAGTACCAGTACCCAAAAAAACTAACAGAATTTTAGCAGCCCCAGAAATTGGGCAGCATTGGTCAGAAGGACCCCCAGTTAATGCCATGGTATTATCAGCAGCCACAAAGAAAATGCTTTGAGAAGAGGTTCTGTCCATCCCATCAACAGAGAGTCAAGGACGGTGGACAGATTATGTAAATGGGCTTAAGCTTCAGTGACCTTTGTTGTCTGAGCACCGAGTGCCTTCCATACTTGACACATTTTCAGAAGGACTTGAACAAGGAGATGTTCTTCGTGTTTCACTGTTGCAGTCATCACATTTGGGTTATCTGCCTGCAGGTAGCCCTCCGCCAGCCTGAATACCAGAGGTTTTGGATTTCTGCATCTGATGCTGTCGCTTCTTCCATGACATCAGGTCGTCAGAGGTATAAAACATGCAGCCGACGCCATTACATCAGTCTTTTTTGCCGTGCGGTGCCCAAAGCAGAATCAGTTCACAAGTGCTGGTCGGCTGTCTCCTGAAATTTTCGTTTTCGAGTTTCAGACCCGAAGTCTTCAAAAAAAGCTAAGTACCCCGTTGGGGATCCTTTTTCTTGCTGTAACTGATGTCAGTAAAAGTTAACAATTGTCTTGCCTGTGGAAAGCAAATACCTCATAGAGATTTTCATTCTTAGTGCATCCCCTGTTTAGGCCCAGACCATGATGTCCCTCCCTGTCGGTTTTGTGCCTTGTTCAACGCCCAAACTATTTGTAGTCAGGCTATTTTTGCACCCAATTACTTTCGTACTCTATCTCCGTACTCCAAAATGGCTTTGTTAAGCCATCCGACTACTGATCTTCTGACAAAACGTAAGGATAAAGACAGAGACAGACCGCATAGGTCCAAAACTGCCAACGACGCTTCTGTTAAGCTAGTCGCCAGTCTGCTGGTACTCAGTGTGGCACTTTCGCATCCCCTTATACCCACTACTTCAGATTTGCAGGCCTCTGCTGAGACCCATTCAGAGTCCAGTATGCCGCAAGATGCTTCTTCGACTATGGAACCTGCGGATGTCTCTACCTTGGATGGGTCCAGAGCTGCTGTGTAGGCACCGGCTTCTGAGGGTGTGTTCAGGCCTACAGACATTCATATTAAACAGACGCCTTCGTTTTCATCCAGAATTCTGAATTCCTCAGGCCAAAAAACTCACACTACACCTAGAAAACTGACGACCAAACCACAGACTCAGGCCCATATACCTCAAAAACGAATGCTTAGAATGGCTGAAGACCTTATTACCTTAATTAGGAGAAGCCAGCCTTCCCCGTCTAAGAGACCTAGAACTGATTTTCTTTCTGATTCTTCTGATCAGGAATCTGATATCTCTGCTCCTTTGATTACCAGGATTTGCCCTTATCTACTTATGAGGATTCTGATGCAGAGGATTCCATTCCCTCTGCTTCCCCTCCAGAAGATTTTTCTTTCAGCGAAACCTTGCATACTCTTAGGGAGCATTTCCAGGGAAAGCCAGGATTATTCTGAGTCCAAAAAGAGACTTTGGGAATTCTTACTTCTACCTCAACACAGGCCTTTAGCTATCCCTCCTGTTCTGGACATTGTAGATGATGCTTTCTTGGAATCTAGCCTTACCCCAGACACTTTACCTCCAGCTCCCAGAAAACCTGACAGGTACTACAGAGTACCTGACTCTCACAAGTTCCTCTTCAAGAATCCTTCTGCGGATCCAGAGACCATTTCCCAAGGACCAAAAGGCATTAAGGCTACTGCTGCCAAAAATCCTACCCCTTCTGATTGAGATTCTAGAGCCTTAGACAAATGGGGTAAGAAGGTATACACTTCTGCTGCTTTGGCCATTAGAGCTTTAAATTGCCAGTTTCATATGTTCAAGTATCAGCAGCATAGTATGGGACTACTTAAACAGAAAATTATGTTGATTCCCGACTGTGCTGAACACAAAGACTTGCAAGATTTAATGCATTCTGCAGAACAAGTTGGTAAACATACTTTGCAATGTGGTTTTGATGCTTTAGAAGCATCTTGCAGGGCTGCTGTCACCAGGTCTGTACTTAGAAGGCATGCTTGGCTTAAGGAACAAAACTTGCCAGATCATGTTAAAGCTAAATTACTGGATGCTCCCTTAAACCAAGACCGCCTTTTTGGCAAAAAAACAGAAGTCCTCAAAAGGATGGAAGAAAAAGCTAAATTTATGCAAACCGTTAACGATTTCCTACAAGTACAGCCTCCCAGATTCAGTAGGCATTGGCCTTCAAAGAACTGGTCCTTTCCAGTCCCTTCACAGGCCTTCTCAGTCCAAACCCAGGAACAACAGACCACCAAGGCTACAGTCTCAGGCTACGCACAGATCTAAGCAGTGGGGGGCTCCCACTTCCAAAGCAGGGAGTATTAAGCCGCCCCCCTACGGAAAAATGGCACAATGACTTAATCTTAACCTTTTCACGCTCTGCTCAACTACCTGCTCCCTTAGGAGGAAAGCTTCCGCTGCATGCAAAAAGTGGGAACTCCTTACCCAGGACAAATGGGTTTGGAACATAGTTTCCCAAGGATACAGATTCCACTTCTACACACTACCAACTCCAAATGGTTGGCCAGACCTAACCCCAAATCAATGGGCAGAGGCCCAACAGCGGGTTCTCTCTCTTCTCAGTATCAGGGCTGTTCAACCTGTCCCAGCAGAACAAAGGGGACAAGGTTTTAATTCAAGACTTTTTCTAGTACCCAGAGAAGACAACTCCTGGCGTCCTATAATGGACCTCTCTATTCTCAACACCTTTCTGGTGGTTCCAGAATTCAAAATGCCAACTCTGCAACAGCTTCTCCCTATGCTAGCCAAGGATGCCTGGCTGGTAACCCTAGACAAAAAGGAAGCTTACTTGCACATCCCAATAAGAGGATCCTGCAGACAATACCTACATTTCAGGGCGGGCTCCATGCACTTTCAGTTCTCTGCACTTCCCTTTGGCTTATGTACTCTGCGCCCAGGGTGTTCACAAAGTGTGTAGCTCCAGCCATTGCATTTTGCAGGCAGAGAAATATTCAAATTTACCCATACTTGGACGATTGTCTTATTCAGGCAGAAAGCCAGGACTTGCTGTTACAACACCTGGCATTCATAAAGAAACTTCTAACCTCACTGGGGTACACCATCAACGAAAATAAATCTCACCTAGTACCCTGCCAACAGATTGTATTCCTGGGAGCAAGTTTGAACACAACTTCCCAGATGGCATTCCTCATCCCGGAGAAACAAGTTTGACAACCTACTTCAAACTATTGGCCACAAAATCCCAGCTATCTGCAAGGAAAATACTGCAAGCTTTGGGGTTCATGGCCTCTTGCATTCTACTAATTCCGTATGCAAGACTGCATATGACGAAACTCCAGTGGTATCAACATTCTCAGGACCTGGAAACAATGATTTCTATCATTCCTTGTATAAGAACAGAGTTCCTTTGGTGGGCAGAGGCCTGCTACCACAACAAGAGACTCACTTTCACTCTACCCTCTGCTGCCCAAACCCTAACAACAGACGCATCAGACTATGCATGGGGGGCTCACATGACAGGGCAGTGCATTCAGGGAAAATGGAACCCGAGACAGATGCACCTGCATATCAGTCAAAAAGAAATGTTAGCTGTACAGAATGTTCTGACAGCCTTCAAAGACCATACTCTTCCAGGACAACTATTGGTAAAGACAGACAACACAACAGTTATGTGGTACATAAACAAGCAGGGGGGAACCCACTCGTACCCTCTCTGCAGACTAGCCACGGCTCTGTGGAACACAGCCTTGAGCTCCCAAGTACACCTACAAGCACAATTCCTGCCAGGCAAACTAAATTCACTGGCAGATGACTTAAGCAGAAATCTCATGGACCCACACGAATGGAAACTGGAACCAAAAATATTCAACCTCTTGAGGAACAAATGGGGGACTCCAGAGATAGACCTGTTTGCCTCCCCTCAGAACTACCAATTGAACAAATTCTGCGCAAGAACTCCCCACAGTCAAGCTTGGAAAGTGGATGCCCTGTCCTTTACGTGGGAAAGCCTCTTGGTTTATGCCTTTCCCCCTCTGCCTCTCCTCTCAAAGGTTCTACGAAAGATCAAACAGGACAAGCCAAGGACAATACTGATTGCGCCTGACTGGCCATGCCAGCACTGGTACCCTGTCTTGCGCAGTATGACACTGTTACAACCATGGAACCTGCCTCAGACCCCTTCTCTGCTGTCCCAGCAGGCGGGCCGGATTCTGCACCCTCAGCTTCAAACCCTGAACCTTGCAACCTGGCTAATTCCTTGAGCTATCCTCTAGCATCCCTCAGTAAGCAGGTGCTGGATGTCATTCTGGAGGCAAGGAGGCCTAGTACTAGAAAATCCTATGCTGAAAAGTGGAAAAGATACTGTTCCTGGAGCCAGGCTCAGGAGATGGGCACAACGGTGCCCAGCTTACCTCATATTCTAAAGTATTTAGCAGAAATGCTCCACAAGGACCAATCCTTCTCATCAATTAAAATTCATGCCTCTGCCATTTCAGCACATTATAATACTTAGCCACCCCTCTTCTCTCACCCCTTGCTAAATAAATTTCTTAGAGGGGCCAAAAATTTAAGACCCTCCCCAGGAAACCTCCCACCCCAGCCTGGGACCTTAACTTTGTATTGGAAAAGCTCACTCTTCCCCCCTTTGAGCCAGCTGCAACACCACAGTTGAAATTCCTTTCTTGGAAAACAAGCCTTCCTTCCAGCCATCACTTCAGCAAGAAGAGTGTCTGAATTACAGGCCCTCATTGCAGTGGGAGCCCTTCATTATCTTCCATGTAGACAGTGTTTCCCTCAGGACTAATCCTTCCTTTATGCCCAAGGTGGTGTCTAGTGTGGCCCTAAATCAGTCCATTCATTTGCGTACCTTTTTCCCTAATCCACAAAACAAAGGGGAACGAATATTGCACTCTCTGGACATGCACAGACATCTTAGATTCTATTTGGACAGGACTAAGCCTCTCAGAAAACCTGAACAGCTGCTAGTTGGCTTTGCTGCAGGAGCAGAGGGGAAGGCCATTTCAAAGCAAACCATTTCCAAATGGATTGCCCACTGCATTCTTTTCTGCTACAAGCACCATGGAAACCTACCCCACAGGGGATAAGATCACATTCCCCCAGGGCTGCATCTACCTCTGCAGCATTTCTCGGAGGAGTCCCTACCAGGGACATCCTAGAAGCTGCTACCTGGAGCTTTGTACATACCTTCACCAAGCATTACCACATGCCTATCTTTTCTAAATCCAGAGCTGGATTTGTCACTGAAGTCTTGCAGGGCCTAATAGCTGGCCCGAATGCTCTTTAACTTCCTCCTCCCTTACTTAGCTTTGGGAATCAACCCAAAATGTGATACAACAGTGAAACACGAAGAATATAGTACAGTTGTTTACACTTACCATAAATGCAAATGTTAGTGTATTCACTTTTGCAGTCCTTGTTACCCTCCCTCCAGCCCCTGACTTCCCTTGGCTCTACCTTTCCTTCTTGTCGATATACTTTTTCTTGTGTATTTGCTTTTTGATGGGGGTGTACCATACCATATAATTGCTCCCTATTGTGGGGGCACCTGACATCTGGGGCAAGAAAAACTGATGTAATGGCGTCGACTGCATGTTTTATACCCCTGACATCATGACATCATGAAAGAAGTGACCGCATCCGATGCAGAAATCCGAAGACTCTGGTACTCAGGCTGGCTGAGGGCTACCTGCAGGCAGATAACCCAAATGTGATGACTGCAACAGTGAATACACTTCAACATCTACATTTATGGTAAGAGTACACAATTGTACTTTTTTCAAGTCTGTCTTAGATAACTTGCCTTTGGATGTCTGGAAAACAGTGTACACTTAAATGTCCACTATGCAATGTACCCCTAATGTAGCCATGTGGCTGCTGTCCAGTGCAGCAGATGGCACAGCAAAAGCAACTGGAAACAGGTATTACCATGCATTGCCATGCTTGGATTCGGCTGTGTGATTTCATGGAAAACTTCAGGATGTCCTTTATTATTGCCCCTTTTGATGGTTCCACTCTTTGGACCCAAAGTTAGAGAGACACTTACCAGGAGTGTGAGAGATGGTTCGACCCAGTCTTCCATAGAAATCAGTTTCTCCATCCCACAGAGATTGTTTTCCAGAAGTCAAAGGGGGGGGGGGGGGTAAGAAAATGTGGTTCAAGAAATCACAAGGTTTTTAGCACAACACTCCTGGGGATAGACCTTTCACAGGAGGGGGCAACTTGAATGGACCTCACCCTTAAGGCAGAGGCGCACTGCAAAATGAGGGCTTCCATTGGTCCCTTCACCGAGAAGCCCTCCCAACTGTTTTGAAGGATTACTTGGCTGCGACACTCTGGAGGCAGTCACAGGGTGCCTAACCTTGCACCCACAAGTCTGGCTAAACATAACTGCAGATTCCTCTATGTTAAGGATAATTACCAGAGGCTATACCATTTCCTTTTAAAGATTCCCGATACTCCACCCACTCAGTTTGAATCCACAACAACAGAAGTTTGAGTTGCTAGAAAGTCATCCAAAGGTCTCCCAGACCAGTTAGAATCTGGAGTCTATTCCAGTTTCTTTTTACCGTAATATTGCAGTACCTAAGAGCAATACTAAAGTAGCTCACCTACCACACTGAAGGACTGTTAAATGCAATATACAAACTGTGCAGTAATTTGGTTTAATCATAGATATGCTGCTGTTTCAATTTTACTTTGACAATATTACCTTCATATTGTTCCTCATCTTCTTGTCTCCTGTTCTGGGATGGGTGTGTGTCACTGCTATCCTACTTTATACTTGCTAATTGCTACTTATTAAATTTCTGTTGTGATATTTTATCAATTTTTCTCTGTCTATATTTGCAACTGTCCTGCATTGAGAATGAAGCATTGTAATTTCGTTCGGCTACACTGCTGTGTAGTTCTGAATGACAATAACGTTGTCTTTGACTTTAGGTCTAAAGACGACATGGGACATCAGGCCAGTATGGGACCTCAGCCACCTCAATCAGTTTGTCAAACAGATGAAATTCCAGATGGTCACAGTACAGTCCATACTGGTTGGATGTACTCTGTAGTTCTTTGAAATATGTAGTTCTTTGAAATACCTACTACCGTATAAAGATTCAAAGGCAGTCCAGGAGATTTCTGTGTTCCCGGCTGGGAGCCAGTCATTACCAATTCAAAGCACTGCCATTCAGTCTCGCCACAGTCCTGGGCCCCCAAGAACCCCCCAGTGATCACCAAGATTCTGGTAGTAGCAGCAGCTCATCTATGACTGCAAGGGATTCAAGTCTTCTCATATCTAAACAATTGGCTCCTTACTGCTGCTTTCAGGGATCTGTTGCTATGGTATCAAGCTTTACTACTGTATCTTGCAAATCATTTAGGGTTAACAGTCAGACGTGAAAAGTCAACTGCCCCCTGTTCAGCAGATAGAATTTATAGGACGTCAGACTCCCAACAGCGAGTGCTGTCGTTGACTGGTGGCTTCTCATGTAATTCATTATCCCCATCCACAAGCAAGATCGGTTCTTCATTTAGTAGGTCTGATGGCTGTTCCCATCACTTTAGGTCTACTGCCGAAATATCACATGAGTGTTATAGTGGACTCACTCTGTCCAGTGATAACAAAGTTTTCATTCCCTCCATACCAGAATTTGTCTCACTCAAATATGTAGATACCATATAAAATGGTGGATAAGCTCACTGTCGGTTACAGAGGGGAGTCCTTTGCCCACAAGCACCCCAGGCCATATTAACCACGGATGCTTCCCTTCTAGGGTGGGAGGAGTATTTTGAGAGGAAGATGGTTCAAGGTGCTTGGTTACCAGCAGACCAAACTTCACGTCAACATCTTGGAGATGCGTGTTGCAGGCTTTCCTGAACCATCTACTCAAACATGTGATATCCAGCCAAACTGACAGTATGCCAGTGATATGGTACATCAACAAACAGGAGGGGAATGTGTTCATATCAACTTTGCGTTGAGTCCTTGAGAGTCTGGCAATGGACAATGTCTTCCTATCACTTGCCGGTAGCAACACACATTCCTCGGATGTCAAATGTACAAATGCACAAATTGAGCCGGTTAGTGCCTCATGAGTGGGCTCTCAGTGATAATGGAGATTTTCAGCCACTGAGGCGAAACTTGCTGCGATCTCTTTGCCTCATACCTAAACAACAAAGTGCAGCAGTTGCTTTGCTGTCATCCCTCCAAAGAGTCCGTCACTAAGAGATGCTCTAGTCCACATTTAACTCCCAGATTTTCTCTATGCATTCCCACCAGTACCTCTCCTGAGAAAATTTATACAGAAAAGCGACAAAGTGCAAGGCCAAGGTGATCCTCCTTGCCCTGTTCTGGACCTCAACAGGTTTGTTTCCCCTTCCTTTGGCCTCATTTACTTGCATCTGCCCTAGGTACTGCATCCTTCTCCAGATCTTCTGAGTCACCCATCTGGGTTGCTTTTACTGGACCTGCAACCTAGAAACCACATGATTTCACCAATTTTAACAATAGCCAGAGAGGACAGGCTGTCCTCTCCAGCAGTTCACATAATTTCTTCTCAGACGCAATCAATCAGTAAGACTTAAAAATAAATAAATAAATAAATAAATAAAATAATAAAAAAAAATGGAGTGGATTTTCTGGTTGGGCCATATCAAAAGGACTGGCCTTCCTTCTTGCCCCTCTCTCATCTATATTGGATTTTCTTTCAAATCTTTTTCACCAAGAATTTAGTTTTTCTACCATTAAGGTTGAATGGCTGTCATTTCAAGTTTTCACATAGGCCATAATACTTCCATTGCTTCTCTTAAAATATCTAAAGCTTTCCACAAAGGTGCTTTTTTGCTGAGGCCTCCAATTCGAGACCCATTTCCACCATGGGATGTCACAATTTTACTTCAGTCATTGACTCAGAAACCCTTTGAGCCAGCAGCATCAGCTGACCTGAAATACTTTCTTAGAAAACAGTTCATTACACCTGCTAAACAAATTTCTGAATTACAAGTGCTGTAATGCAAGCCACCTTTTTTCATTTTCCATAAAGACAGAATGTCATTGAGAATAAATCATACCCTTCTCACAAAGATCATTGGAAGCAAATTTGAATCAATGCATTGATTTGCCAGTCTTTTTTTCCGCAATTTCTTTAACACAAGTGACCATGGGCTTCATACCTAGATGCTCACAGATGGTTCAGATTCTACGCGTTTATATTACCCTATCATATGATTTAAATAGCGAATGCTATTTCATCATACCTAAAATATCTAAAGCACAAAATATCGAACATATAGAACAGCGAATATTTTCCCAGGGAAAAAAATCACTGTTCTGAAACACAAACACACAACACAAGCACACCAAAATAAATAAACCACACACATACACTTAAAACCATAATTCTAACCCTACACTACTACCTAGCCACTCACCTTAACCCAACCCTAACCCTAACCCTAAAGTCCGTAACTACCGCACACTCTCCTTACCCACTCCCGAACCCTAAAATCCCTAACTACCATACACTCACCTTACCCGCTCCCTCACCCTAAAGCCCCTAACTACCGCACACTCACCTTACTCGCTCCCTAACGTCCCTAACTATCGGACACTCACCTTACCCTGATCCGTTCCCACACGTACCTTAACCCGGTCCGTAACCTCCGTTCGCATACTTACCTTACCCTGGTCCGTAACCTTCCCACCACAGTATAGTGAATAGCGAAGCCATGGAACGGACAACCGAAATCTTACCCTAGGTAAGATTTTGAAGTTTCGTGGCTTCGCTATTTTGAGTTTTCAAAAATGGGTCAATATTCTAGCATTCAAAGTTTAAAAACTTCGATACTATAATATAGATCTGATTCTACTAGTACCGTACCAAAAATATTACAAAATTAGATCAGCTGTTTTGTATCCTTTTGCAAAGTAAAATTGGGAAGTCATGTTTCAAAAGTTGCAATTTCTAATTGGCTTTCAGACTGTTTCTTTTGTATATAAATCTCTAGGGTTGTCTTTGCACTCAAAATCAAAATTTTATTCCACCAGAGCAAATGCTACCTGTACAGCATTCATGAAGACTACTCCCATTGATGATATTTGCGCAGCAGAAACTTGGTCCATGATTTATATATTTATATTTCATTACAAATTGGATTTGCAGTTTGGATCTTGCACATCCTTTGGTCCTACTATTCTCAGGAATGTCCTTCCTTGATGCCACCCAGATTCCTTTAAGACAGCTTCGGCATCTGTACCAAACATTAATGTTGAATTGGACATAAGACAACATTATATGCAAAAGTTATGTACTTGCCAGAACAGTATATCCGTGTTCTCATTTTCATCTGGTTCAACATCCCTCCTTCCACCTTCCATGTAACCATTTGCAAACTTCTGGTGCTTACACAGGCCTCGGCCAAGACCCTGTTTGTTTGAGGTCACCTTGCCCAGTTTTGTTTAATTAGTAAGCTGTTCATTTTCTTCTATAGGAGTTTCTATACTGATCAAGTAACCTTTTCTCTGCACTTAGTGAGGGTCAGCAAACTCAATCTGATGTAATTTAGGTTGGAAGGAGTTAAAGCCTCAGATCTAATGTTCTGGAAGAAGGTGCTGTGGTCAGATCCAGTTGGGTCTGGCAACCCTAACGTTATCAAATGAGATCTCAAACAGTGAACTGGAGGAAAATGAGACAGCAGGGCTATATAGTTATGGTAAGTACATAACTTTTATTTATCCTCCCTCTCATAGTTTTCAAGCATTATTTCGTCATTTCCAAAAGGACAGCTGAAAGGAGGTGCAGGCTCCTCTTCTAGATCTCTTGCAGCAAGGAGCCTTAGAAGTAATACATCCAAGACATTTAGGAACAGGATTTTGCTACTGATTATCTAGTCCCAAGAAAGGAAACCTCTTAAGAGGTCTATCTTGGACCTTGCAAAGCTTCCTCATTTACAAATTCAAAGTGCTTTCTCTTCAGAAACTGTTATCTTCGATTCTACCTCATGTGTTCATGGCCTTTTTGAATCTGAAGTATGCCTCCTTCCACATCCTTATAGTGAAGGAGCAGTTGATGGTACATTCACTTCTAGTTCTGTACCTTGCCCTTTGGCTTGTGTACTACCTCACAGCAAGATGTTGCCCCGTTCTATTCTCAGCTAGAGTGTCTTCTGTGTGGGGGCATGTGTGAATGGGCATGCCTTCATTGAAGGTTGTGCGTCAGGACTGGTAACTCGGCACGTAAAAATCCACTACCAAACATTAGCAGACCGGCATTCTGCTGTGGCGACCCCTAACCGGGGTAAGCCGAAAGACACAACAACTACTTCTAGAGTATTCACCAAGTATCTAGCTTCAGTAATAGCTTATTGCAAGACAAAGGATGTTAACATTTAGCTTTATCTGGAGGAGTGCCTCATTAAGGCAAGCGCCCTGGAGGAGCTTTTAAAGCATCCCTATGACTGACTATGGACTGCCTCTGAAGTATGGGGTTTGTTCTGAATTTGCACATGTTCAATCTCCAACTGAGTGCCCTTCTTGGGTGCGGAGTTGGATTCCTGGAATCAATTGTCGGACTTTGTGTTCCCAAGCTGAGACTGAATTTGGTCATTTGTGATGAGTGCTTTACAATGGTTAACACATTTAAATAAATGCATTTAAAAATTATTTAATCAAAATGCTTTCCTTTCTCTGGAACTGAACCTGTTCCTTACTCAGTATTTCCAGTCCATCATTCATCAAGATTACATCCTTGCCGGGGAATTCCTTGGGTTTCTAGGGTTAACTCCCTCTTGCATCCTCATGATGTCCTTAGTCAGGATGCATATGAGAAAAATCCAGTTGAATTTGAAGAACATTTGGTGCCACCATCAGCAGTCAATTCAAATCCAAATCTCTTTCCTTCCTTGTCCCAAAAGGAACTCCTTTGGTGGCTCAAAGCTTGCCAGGTGAACTCTGGAGTACTCTTCAGAGTTCAGGTGGAGTCCCAAGTGCTCATAACAGATGCCTGGACCTTGCCTGGCACTCTTACTTCGGCTGGGGAAGTTACTCAGGATACATGAATGTGCAGGACAGCTTTGGCAGTTCTTTCATGACAAAACACATCAATTTAAAGGAAATCATGGCTTTGCAAACATTTTTAGTAGCCTTCAAAGAGAAATGGACAACAGACACTCCAGTAAGAGCAGACAAAGTAATGGGGTAAATAAGCAAACTGAGGTACTCATTCCTGTCCCCTGTGCCAGATGGCCATACAGCTGTGGGAGATGGCACAAGAGACTGGACTGACCCTCCTGGCCCAGTACCTGCCAGGAGATGGGAAAAAAACTTTCAGACTCACTTAGATCATTTGTGGTGGATCCTCACAAGTGTATGCTCAAGAGAAAAATTTCTCCCATCTCTCACACAAGTGAGGTGTGCCAAAAATAAAACTGATTGCGTCAGGGGGGGGGGGGGGACGGGAAGGGAGAAAGTTTTGCTTTAAGGGTTCCATCCAAAAAGGCCAGGACGGCAGATGCCTTTTCCTTCCATTGGACAGGTCTGTTTCTTTGTATTTTTCTTTCTGCACTCTTCATTCTGTAGGGGAATGTGGAAGCTCAAAGAGGACAGGCCAAGGGTGATTTTGGTAGTCTCCTTTTGGCCCAGATAGCACTGGTTCTCCATGCTCCACAGCATGACCTAGGAGAAACTTTGGGTGCTGCTTGAAGTGGACCTTCTGACTCAGAACAGGAGATCCACCATGGAGCCCCACCTGGTCAGTCTGAAGCTAGCAGGATGGATGATTTGATCCTTAAACTCTCTAGGCAATTTTTTTTTAATCTCAAGGACTGCTCGCAAATCCTCAAGTTAGCCAGCAGACCAGGTACCTAAAAGTCATTCTTCTCTGAATAGGTAAGATTCACTGGTTCAAGGCCAAGGACCAGCAGCTGTTCCAAGTAAGGCTCTCCATGGTTCTGGCTTAACTAATAAAACTGTGCATCTGTGGTCTATCTTATGCTTCCATAAAGCTATGTGCTTCTGCAGTTTCAGTCTGCATACTCAATCACTAGATCACTAGAACTCCTCTGTTTTCAGACCCTGCTGTGAAACCGTTCCTAAGGGGTTCATTCATCTGAGGCACTTCAAGAAGGATCGCTGCTCACCCTTTGGGATCTAAATTTTATGTTAAAAAAAACTCACCCTGCCTCCCTTTTAACTACTGACTCCACTAACCAAATTTACTACTTGAATAACTGCCTTCCTGGTGACCATCAATTCAGCCAGGAGAATTTCTGAATTATAAGACCTTATTTGTAGGGAACCATTACTTATCTTCTATACGGATGGCACGCATACTGACTCTTTAAGCCTGAGGGGGTAGCACCTGAACTCTCTCTCTTTCTCTAAATCAAGCCACTGACTTGCCCTGTTTTTCTTTTTTCTGAGGGTTAGGAAAGAAGAGAGCCATCTATTCCTTGGATGTCCATGGGCAGCTCTGATTTTATTTGCATTAAATCATTCACTCTGGAGCAGCTCAGAAAAAGCTTCCTCCTTAATTCCACTATAGGAACAACAGTGCAGCCTGAGCTCATTTTCAGAAAATCCATTTGTAATACCGTACAGAAAACAAATGTTCATAACTCTTTAACTATAAGAGCTAGACTAAAAATGTAAACGTAAAAATTGTTCAGCAGATACTGACCTTTCCAACAGTGTAAATGTTAATAGTACATATCAAAGTCATTATTAAATATTTGGCAATGAATGTTGATATTGTACATATTTTTTACCTTTTTGGAAAAGCAAAGCACAATATCTTGGTCAGTGTACCATGCAGACCCATACAATTTGTATTTAATTTATTAGTATGAATGTCATCTTTAAAATGATACCTTAACCATTACTGTGGGATGCTCCTTTACAAAGATGTTCACAGAAATATGATTAATATATTTTTCATAATTGACAAAAATAAAGCATAATATCTCATCACCTGTAACAGACAGAGCCTACATATCAGTGTAGAAGTTGTGCGTCTGTGTCACCTTCAAAATGATGCATCATGTGTGTCATCACCATGCTCCCTTGCAAAGATATGGGCAAAGTAATAAGTATTGGAAATGTATAATTTTCATAATCCTACAAGACTAAACAAACTGTGATATCTGTACTTATGTACAGTGCACACACAGTTCTTTTACCATGTTGTAAGGAGTAACACCCTCTTCAAAATGAGGTATTATGTGGCACACTGACATGCTCCCTTGCAAAGTTATTTACCAAAATATGAAAAAAATCATAATTTCCATAACCTAACTCAAAACAAACTTTGATATCTGCACATGTGTACAACATACAGGCACAATTATTTTACCATGTTGGAACCAGCAATACTGTCTTCAAAATGAGGTATTACTTAGCACATTCAGATTCTCCCTTGCAAAGTTACTTACCAAAATATGAAAAAAAATCATAATTTCCATAACCTGAGTCCTAACAAAACTGATATCTGTACATGTGTACAGCATTCAGAACCAGTTGTTTTACCATGTAGACACGTGATTGTAAATATACACATACTTGATGTAGCCAGCATGTACTGCTGGATGGGTACATGTAAAGAGAAAAAGCAAGGTAAGGGCAGCCACTCCACTAATGTACCCAGGACAGGCACGGGACTTCAGTGTCAGGCAAGGCCATCTGATCTATTCAGTAGTTGTGCTGGCTACCCACTCAGACAGCTGATACCACTGCAGTCTCACGACCTCCTTCAGTGTCAGCAGTCTGCCTTACCTGTGCCTTTTCTGTTTACATGTGTCCATTCAGCAATGGACCTAAGGGATCAAGTTCTGTATTACTAACCCCTTCCTGTCAACTGAACCCTATACATGCCTGGTAAAAGCAGAATAAAAAAAGTATGTATGATGGTGACTGACCTGTTAGATTGTACGTGGTTGCACTCTCCTGAAGCAGTTGTTCTTTCTCAGCATCTTCACCAGCTCCTTACCACAGTTATTTGCCCAACTCAGAAAAAAAATATATTTTATACAACACATTTCATAATAGAGTTTTACTTACCATACTGGTCCTACTTGGTCATGGGTGTTTTCCATTCTTCTCACAAGCTGCATGTTACCAATCCTGCATAGCTCTCCTCACACCATTGTGGAGGTCAGTCAAGAACAACGCAATGCTCTCCTCAGGTGAACGCCATCCCTTCTGAACAGGTGAACATCTTCCGCGGCGATGCTGTCATGGCAGATTGTAGATCCACCAACCCTGTGCATCAAGCCATGCATGAGCCCATTCTGTAAATGTCTGGCTTGAGCTGCCCGTTGACTGTTTGCCGTTTTCCATATCGGTTGAGGAATTATATCAGACCACACAAAATGACAACGTGGCCACCACGACTGCAGGTGTTCAAAAATTGCTGTGATTTGAAACTGTAGTCTTCTGAGTGGTTGACTGATGACATCATTCCCTCCAATGTGCAGCACAGAAATATCAGCCTCAGGGTAGATGGAACACTTCTCTTCCAACAACTGCAGTACTCCGCTCCAATGCATACCTCTTCTTGCAATCCAGTATACCTTCACACTGGATGTGGGGAAGCTCAAGTTGTACTGGTTTTCAGTATCGGAGGCATGTCTGGCAGCCCAGTGAATGTAGGAATGGCCACATACCCACACTCACTTGTTCTGGTCGTGAAGCCATGTCAGTGTCAGAAGGTGGACAAACCTGCACAGGAAAGAAGATGCAAACAGATTGCTACTGATGTTTGACAGATGTACTGGAAGACTACATATATATGTATATCATGTGCATTACCTAGTTAGCCCATCCAAATCTTCCATCCTATCCACAGGGGCAGTATTCTTTGCATTAGGTACATAAGTGGTGATGATGCTGCAGAGGTACATACATACTACCCGTGAAAACACCAAGTTACACAATGACTGACAAGGGGACACAGAAAGGGCACATGTAAATGGAAAAAGCAGGGTAAGGACCGCCACTCCACTAATATGCAGAGCACAGGCATGTGGCTTCAGGTCGTGGACGTTTATATCATTATAATTCAGTCAGAATAGAATAGTATAACACTTGGATGTTACTGAACCCTTCCTTCTACCACCTAATTTCCACCCATGGCTGACAAATCGTGGAAACATGCCCGACTACTGAGTATAATCAGTAGTACAGTAATAGAAGCAGAAATGTCAAACTTATCTGGTTCATCCATATAAGAATTAGTCACAAAAGTAGTAATCCCAGTTATCGCATCTGACCATCACTCTGGTTACGATAAGACCCATCAGTTTTCCTCAATGCAGTATGTGCATATTGTTAACAGATAGTAAATTATTCTTGAAAGTTGGATACATAAACAAAAAATTATAATAACCATCACTGAAACCTGAGCTGTAGATAATCTATACTTGTTGCACCGTATCTGTGTTACGATCTTCAGCAGTCTGACCATGTAAGCACAAGCACTTCCCTGGTACACAAATGAATTATTTCCCCTACCGACATCTTCATTACTACATGTTATACAGACGTCCCTAAATGACCCCTTCAGGAAAATGTTGAGATATGCACAATCACCAAAATTATATGTATATGCGTGTGAACAATGTATATATGTGCAAGTACATAATGTACATACGGGTTCCCTTTATAATTTTGAAATACTGAAATCCCGACTTTCAGTATTTCGAAATTATAATACCGAAGCCTTGAAATTCCGAAACACCAGAAGCGCAAAATTCAAAATACCGAAGTTCGGAGCTTCTGGTGTTGTGGTGTGTGAATGTATAGGTGTAAGTGTAGGTAAGTACGTGTGAGTGTGTTGGTTAGGGGCTTTAGTGTATGTTGGGGTGTGTTGGCTGTATGTTGGGGTGTGTGTGTGTGTGTGTGTGTGTGTGCAAGGGGCTGTGAAATGTTTGTGAGCGAGTTACCTTTGTGCGTCTGATTGTACGATCGCAGAGTTAGTATATATAAGAGGTGGTGTGGGGGGGCGCAGAGGGGCTTGCCCCCCTGCTTGTCTGTAGTATAGGATTGTTTGATTGTGGGGGGAGATTGTGTGTATTTGTGTGGTGTATTTGTACTGTAGGTTTGCAATTTAAAATTTCGCAGTTATGGGGTTTCGGTATTTAAAGGTTTCGGCTATAGAATTTCGAAATACTGAAATTCGGGATTTCAGTATTTTGGGATTCTGTAGTGAACCCGTACATACATATATATCCATATTCACACACACACACACACACACACATGTATATATATATATATATATATATATATATATATATATATATATATTATATATATATATTATCTATATATATATCTGTGTGTGTGTATATGTGTATATATGTATATGTATATATATATATATATATATATATATATATATATATATATATATATATATAGACGGGGAAAAAATCAGGGGTTTTCGAGGGTGGGCAGTTAATGAAAAATGAGGGGGAGGTTGCTTGCAATGACTCCAAGCAGAGAAAAAATACAACCTGGTTTATACATTCATCAAAGTGACATCTTCTACTTGTGTGAATAACAATGACAGCAGCTGAGACTTTTCCCAGAAAAGTGGTAATGACTAACTGCTATATTGTAACTGCACGTATTGCTAATGTGATAATGACCTTCCTTTCATTACTGCAAAGGTATGTATGCTGAGCCACAGGTGATAATTGCTGCACATAACCTGTTTAGTAGGCATTCATTACATTACATTGTGCAGCTGTTATGTAACACAGACTCAGTATCATCTGTAAGGAGAAGACCTGAGTCATTCAGTCAAACAGTATAACACTTCGACATTACTGAGCCCTTCCTCCCACCTAAATTCCACACATGACTGACACAGCCAGGGTAAATGCACAAAAAATGTGATAGCTCCATGCTGTCAGTAGTCACCTAGTGATGACCTTTATCTCACTTAGGCAGTATAATCACTTGTCTTCTGTGCTGTACTCTAAGTAATGTAACCCAGTGTAATTTGCAGACTGACTTTTCTATATGTCCCCAGTAGCCCCTCCAGTTGTTTGCATTCTGTATGCACAGGCATCAAAAAGACACAAATTGGCCCAGCAGTCACTTCAGCAGTGCGACCATGTATGCACAAGCACTTCCCTGATACACAATGAATTATTTCCCCAAGCAACATCGTCATAATTATGTCCAGGTATAAATGCACCCAGAATGAAACGTTTCCACAAACAGGTCTTCAGTAACATTTCCTAGTATGTGTGCAACTACCAGCATGAACACTTTCACCCAAGCAACCCCTTCAGTAGAATGTTGAGGTATGCACAATGTCCCAAATTAAACGCATACCCAAACGAAACAAAATCTTCATTGCAATTTGTCACGCCTGGGGAAGGTACTCTGGGTTAACAGCTTGCAATTCCTGTTGTTTCACAGCACACAGGTGTATGCACAGAGACGCTGTGAGACGGTACTCGGAGTTAGAGTTAAATCCCAATATAATACTAGATGACAGACGTCTATGCCAAGGTTTTTCTAACAAGAACTACCTATGTCCAGGGGAGAAGCCGGGGAATTTTTTTAGTTAGGAAACCCATTTTCCCCATTTTGCACATGGGGTTGGGGTGTCACTTCAACGGTAACAATCATCTCGAGCCAAGGTAATCATCTCAAGCCAAGGTTTACACCACCGGGTGGGTAATAATTCACCCATACCATTCACTCACACACACGCTCACACCTACTGCTAATTTAGTGTGTCCATTTCACCTATTGCATGTCTTTGAAATGTGGGAGGAAACTGGAGCACCCAGAGGAAACCCACGTGACCACAGGAAGGATATGCAGATTCCACACACAAGGCCACCCCAGCCAAGAATCGAACTGGAGAACCTTAAGACTAGATAGTGTAATGTTTTGATGAGACTCCATTTAGTTGACATTAAAATGGCTGACTCCCGTAGAAGGTGCACATGTTTTCTTGTGGTGTGTTCTTAATATTAACAACACTGACTTAGACCGTGTACAGTTCAAATTCTTCTGTGATGGTGAGGTGTATGGAGTTTTGATCGGATAAATAGTCATACTTTTGCTATATAGAATTTGGGCTTCTATGACTATCAGTGATAATTCATTCTGCCTAGAAATATTTTATTTTTATTTCATAACCCTGACTACGATCCAGGTAAATGGAGTTCAACTTATGGCTCAGCACAGGAAGAAGCAGGGGGGCAGCCTCAAAGAATTTTGGAAAAATATCTTGCGATTCCAAAGGGGGAGATGAGATATTATCTATGCTGTCCTCAAGTGTGGAAAAACACTGATCTTAGCAGAGGATACTGCTGAGAGGTGGAAGGAATGCCTTATGCCCTCCTCTGAGAATGTAGTGCTAAATACAGATAGTAAGTGACACAACTTTAGTGCTTAAAGAGTTCTGCTGTGACATGGCTATGTGAGTGGATGGGGGTTGTGTAAACATGGAGAAAGAGGAAAGAGCTGGATACTGGTAGGTTGTTATAGATAACATACTTTTTTCCAGTGCTGTATACAAAGTCATGAAAGCAACTGAATAGGTAAGTTGGGGTAGTGATCCCTGTTTTCAAAGGGGGAGTCGGGAGGGTGTGCTCCAGTTAAAAGGGAGATCACATGCCTCATATGACGGTACAGGAGATGAGGCTTCATTCAACAGTCAGCTTGTGATTCATGGTATTCAGTGCAGATTTTATCCTGGTCATGGAACAGTGTAAAAACTGTTCATTCTCGCAGATATATAGAGGGGTCATTTAAATTCAACAATGTCTATATGTGTTTAGCAGACTTAGAAGAGGCATGATGCTATGTACCCCACAGTGCCCTGCAGAGAGTGTTAAGAGTACAGTGTCTCAAGTCCACTGCTGCATGCCATACAGTCCCTGTATTTGAGAAATGAAAATTGTGTGCATTTGTTTTGCTATGCTAAATACAGTGCACCTTGACATTAGGCACCACCAAGGATGTGTTTTCACCCCCCTTTTGTTTGTAATTTTCTCGGATATAATGTTAAGGTACAGGCAAATTCTGGAGTATATCCTGTTTGGGATGCAAGTGTTGCATGTTCATTTACAGAAGAATAACTTTTACACAAGTTTGGTGTAATAGTTAAATTATGGACCAAAGACTTGTAATGTGGCCTGGCTGTTAGTATACTGATCTTTTAGCATTACTTTCAGAGACTTCAAAAGTTACTAGCAAAATCTGCTTTTAGAGTGGCACTTTTTTGTATTAGAGAATTGACTTGAAGCATACTTTCAAAAATGGAGGAGTGGTAGAAACAAATGTTAACACAAAAGAGCATTTTCACCTAGATGCAACAAATACTAGCATAATGTAGTACAGGTTTAACCTTAATATTTGTGTATTTTCAGATGTCATAATACATAGCATCTGTAATCCATTCTAATTGGATTCTTCATCCTTAGACATGACGGCCTCAAAATAATAACAAGAAACTATAGCTCCCCATGCTTTGGAACAGGGATTCCAATCTACATTAAGCAGAGGCCTTCACTAACACTCAAAAGAAACTTTGACGAGTGGATGGGAAACAGAAAATTTATCCTGGGGATCACTGCAGTGGCTCTGCTGGACAGAGGCACAGGGAACTAATGGCTCTGCTGGACAGAGGCACAGGGAACTAATGGCTCTGCTGGACAGAGGCACAGGGAACTAATCTAAGGGGGCGGCGAAAGTCAACACATTCTGGCTACGCTATAGATGCCCTCGGGCAGATAGCCTAGTACTTGCTTATAAACCTATGAACCTATTGAATAATAATTTGCTAAATAATCATGTATTTTGATACTTATTTGATATACAAGATAGTTAAAATCCATGTAAAAATATCCAAGTAAACAAACTACTATTATCCAAAAAATAATATGCATTTAAGTCTTATGTAATTTTTGCAAGCATTTATAAGTGCAGCACACAGAGTAGCAATATAGGAAAATGTACATTACATTCTTGTAATAGTTAACCTGGGCAATCATATGAAACACTAGAAGGCGGCAAATTTTTTAATTAGGGATATGAGTATCCATTATGAAAAACATAATCATTACGGAGTTCTGCTGTGGTGACTTCTAACCGGGAAAAAACGAAAGACGACTTTTTTCGGCTTTTCCCGGTTAGGGGTTGCCACAGCGGATCACCTGTTTCCATTTCTTCCTGTCCTCTGCATCTTGCTCTGTCACACCAACCACCTGCATGTCTTGTCTAACCACATCTATAAACCTTATCTTAGGCCTTTCTCTTTTCCTCTTACCTGGCAGCTTCATCCTTAGCATCCTTTTCCCAATATACCCAGCATCCCTTCACAGCACATGTCCAAACCAGTGCAATCTTGCCTCTCTGGCTTTGTCTCCAAACTGTCCAACCTGGGCTGACCCTCTAATATACTTATTCCTAATCCTGTCTACCCTCATCACACCCAGTGCAAATCTTAGCATCTTTAACTTTGCCACATCCAGCTCTGACTCCTGCCTTTTTTTCAATGCCACCATCTCCAACCCATATAACATAGCTGAAAAGCCAAAAGACATTAACCTAAAATACATGTTAAATCACAAATGGAAAAAATGGAAATGGCTTCTCTTGATAAATATTTGACTTTTTTTAACTTTTTATACAAAAGATGGGGAAGACAAATTTACACTCGCATACAAACTGCTTTCATGCACGCACCGTTCATTCTCTCGTACACCGTTCACTGTCTCCTTCAATGCATGTATTCACTCTGTCATACATCCATACACGGTCTCTGCTGCATTCACACACACATACAAACTGCTTTCATGCACGCACCGTTCATTCTCTCATACACCGTTCACTCTCCCTCATACATACATGCACAATCTATTCTAGGCAGAGTATTTCATATTCAGTTATGAGCTAGTACTAGTTTACAAGAAATGCTTCCCAGACACTTATTTCTAACTTTTACAACTAACCAAAATTTTGCAGAGTGCGGGGATTTTTAGTAAGCTATGCAGGGCCTTCCCTATTGGTCAGTTCATTGTCTGGCCTACACAATTGCTTTCCGCTAAAACAGAACAAACTGGCTGGGAGCTTTCAGTTTTAAATGACGCTCAGCGGCATCACAAATATAAGTAAAGGATAAAAAGTGAAATGTTAGTAATAAAAGCAGTAGCGTCAAAATAACTGCATTAGGCACAAAATTAATATAAACAGCATTATACGGACAGAAAACAACTTTTTGTCTTCTGCGACTGTACTTCAGTCAAAAAACAAGCATCGCGAATACATGGAACACTTGCTAAAATGTTCACCTCCAGCACAATTCTGCTAACACTCTACGCACTGTAATAAGAAATAATTACATCTTAAACTTAAAACAGTTTGTTTACAAACTTAAACCAGCCATCAGGTTTAACAAAATGATAGTAACCTAAAATCAGGTAATGCAAAAACTGTAACATTTAATTGGTATATATTTAACGACCATGCTCTATCATTTTAAGAACTTTTTACGCAAATGACAAATTAAATTTTACTACAATTATAATAAGAATCATTTACTTTGTTTGAATTCTAAGAGGTTTCTAACCTGCACTCCTGAAATGACAGCAGGATAAATAGATGGATCCAGCAGTAAATTCCACAAACGGCAGAAAAAGAAAGAGACTTTTTACTTTTGGACCCCCTATTTATTTGCACAGAAGATGGAACAAAGGATTTTTAGGTCAGGGGGTGGAGGTGTTAGGAAAGTCGTGGCTTGGCTTGTAAGACTGTCATTGGATGCATAGAAAATCGGCTTGCTATGGTGAGGGAAGTACACAGTGAAATGCAAGCCAATTTTCTCCGAAAACTGAAATATGAACACCATGTAACTCCATGCTGAAATTTAAGCTGACAGGGTAACTGACAAAGTTCAGTTACTTTGTTAGCTTAATTTTCAACATTGGAGTTACAATCTGACTGCAAAGTTGTGTTTGCTGGGAGAAGGCATTCTGGTGGAGCAGCATGCAGTTACTATCGTCTCACAGTGCGCTCTGGTGTAACAACAGAGGCACCATGAGATGTCTGGTTTAGTGAGTTAAAAAACAGAAAATCTGACAAGCTAATTGTGTCTTATGGGTTATTTCTAAGTGGTTTGATAATTGTATTGATTTTTGCCAGAAATATCATGGAAATCAGTTGCCTGTTAACATTAGGAGACACACGAGTAGGGCAGCCAGATGGTCCTCTCTCCATATCTTTTCAGTAGAATTCAGCCTGGTTGCGATTTTTAGGGCCAGGATAGGTTTTGCCTCTGCAGTTCTGCAGGCACTCATTTCCCCTGACCTGTCACTTGTCCAACCAGTCTTTTTTTCTTTTGTCTCCAGGAATCCTTCCAAAAGTTATTAATGCAGCAGTGAAATACGATGAAGTTAGTACAGTTGTGTATCTACTTAGAATAATTGTAGATGTTCTACTATATTCACAGTGCAGTGTTTACTTCCTGCCAACCTCTCTTTCTTTGGCTGTCCTTTTTGGGTTGAAGTAGGTACCCAATCGTGCCATCTGTAAGGTCTATTCTCCCAACCCCCAGTTAGATCCCCCCTGTTGTTCCTTTCCTTTCTTACACTGGAGATAATGCTGAGCATCACACGCTGTTGGTCAGCAAGAAGAATGGGACTCCGGTCAGGGGCAAGTAACCTGAAGAAATGGTGCTGTCTGATGACCCTTTATACCATGAAGTCCTGATTTTGGATGGGTGGGTGTTTGCCTAGCCTTAGTGAAGGTAGAAAGTCTCTGGTATTCAGCCTGGCCTTGGGCTTCCAAGACAGGAAATCCCAAATGTTACTGCAACAATGAATATACTCCATCTGCATTTATGGTAAGTAGATGTACAACTGAAGTTTTCTTAGAACAGTATACCAGATAGTCTACATAATGTTGGAATCTCATCTGTTCATTAAGATTTTTGTAACTGTACCAGTCTTGGTGCTATCAGCAAAGTAGTTGATCTAGACCTTTTCCTGATTATGTTGTGTAAGCATAAAAATGTTAAACAGGAATGGTACCAGCTCCAAACTTTAACACCCCCCATTAACTTTGTAATTAGCTAGGTCATTAGCGAGCTTTGTCTGTATTTTCTGTAATTTATTAGTTATTTTAATGTCCGAAACACCACAGCCATCATCAAATAAATATATAAAACTAGCGCACATTAAAAAGAAATTGGTATTAGGACTAAAATCATTCTTTTATTAACTCAAAGGAAAAGTTTAATAATTCCAAATAATATAACCACTGTTGTTGCTGAGGGAAACATAATAATGGATATGTGTTGAAACTTTCAGATGTACAGCATTTGGCAGACTTTGACAAAAAAGTATCTTGCATTGCTCTTTCCCATATAGTTATGACTACTGCAACATTGATCTATTTGAATATTTGCTGTTACAGCAAGTTAACTTCTACAATTGTACTTTCTCCTCCAAGAAGAGAGAGCGGTTTTATAAGATTCAGAAATCCTTCAAGTACTTGTATAACAGCATGGCTGTAAATCATGTCGTGGTATCTTATGATTTTACTATGAGGCCTAGGTTGGCAGTAGTTCTCGGAAACCACCCCAGTGACAAAGAAGACAAGGATATTAATAGTTTTAGTAAAAAGGTGTACATATCATGTAGTCCAGCTTTCTGAACGGTTTATCAAACATAAGTGATAAAATTTCATGAATTCATCCTTAGTTAAGAGGCAGATAATGGCAGATGACATTCGTAATGAGGCTGTGAGAGGAGGAATCTATAAACTGGTCAAGATTGCCTTCAAGGTAGGGAAATATACCGTCAAATGAGGATATTATGCCACTTATGGTAGCATTAAAAAGGTAGCCACAGGCATATAATGTGTAGCCATGCACGACTAAGGATTCAGCCTTTCTGGAGGATGTAAATGGGCAGTTATTAAATACCCCTTTGGATATTGATTTGCTGTTTGATCCCCTTAACACAAAATTCTTAGAAACCTGGAGGAAAGGGGGGGGGGCGGTACAGACAGGGAAATAGCTTTTTCATCTTCTCTTCTCTTGATACAATAGAAAGTACCACACAACCTGGATAACTGGATGGGGAACAGAAAATACACCCCTGGGATTCCACCTGTGTCCCTGCTGTACAGGGGCATCGGGTGCTGGCTTGTCGGAACATGGGCTAAATTCTTGGCTAGGCTTGTAAAGACCTCAGGATCAATAGCCTAGTAACTTCCTAGGATCCTGTAAAATTGTAGCCATCCTTCAGAAAGCAATTATCGGCAGAGCATTTTTGGCAAAATAGGGCTTTTGAAAAGCAGCAGCCCTAAAGAGGTGGTTGAGGATGGCGCTTTTATAACATTGAGAATAGAGGCAAGTGTCCTCCTGCCCATGAAGTTGCCAGCAATTAGTACTGATTAAAGTATTGTCTCTCTTCCCACTTCCCTGCTCCCCATGTCTTTGGGAGGCTTTCCTGCTTTTAGAGTAAACTTATTCCAGTTGACTTCAGACATATAGTTAAAAGTTATGTCATCAGGTTTAAGAATGGAAATCAGAACTTTAATTCCATTTTTGGAAATGTCTCTCATCCCATTAGATCCACTAGAGTTAGCACAGCCAATTTTGACACAGTTCTTGTTCTGCATAGCCATAGAGATGGTACTGAAGTGAGAATGTGGAAAAAGGGCTTTATTCCAGATTATTATTGGTCCTTAATGATGATGACTTTTGGAAGCCCATAAATTATTGAAAGTTAAATAACCAAATTGACAGTGTAAACTCTGCAGGCTTTCCTTCTCTTAATCATGTGAGATGCACTCCTAGTTACCCTTGATTTGAAAGATACTTGCTTGCATATTCCTGTCCATGAGGGCAACAGGCAATTCCTGTACTCCAGGGTGGGGCAGGAGCATGTCTAGTTCATCTTTGTACCATTTAGTCTTCTTTCTGCACCCAAGAGTATTTACGTAGTGTTTGGCCATATTGTTTGTCCACCTCAGGACCAGTGGAGAATCACACACATCTTTATCCAGAGAGTTGTTTAATCCAAGTACCCACCATAAAGGAGGTGTTTAAGACCCTATGATGCTCTGTCCATTGTCTGCCCAACTTCATATTCTCATTAAACCTACCAAAATACAGTCCGACAGTCATTAGCTTTAAAATTGAAGCCATGCCGTACGCTAAGATCAACAAGACAAGCTCTGCCCCAGTACAATGTCCTGCAGTTTGACCCCCCCCCACCCCCTATGCCAAGAGAACACATGTGACAGTATAGACAGTCCTAAAACTAGGTTACATGTCAGCCTCTACTCTGATTATGACAGTGTCTGATTGCTTATGAGAAAAGCACTGTGGTATCTCAAGAATTTCTTGGAGCAGCAGTGGCACACAGTGGAGAAAGCAGCATCACCAATTGCTTCTGTAAAGAAGGAATTTATTTGGTGGTCCCCTCATGTCTTAACCAGTCCAGAAATATCCTTATATGACTAACGATATTAGTCTGACCCTGACAACAGATGCTGCAGACCCAACTTGGAGTACACATACTTGCACAACTGGAGGTACAAAGAAGCTAGAACATCTTAGTGGAGAGCCTTTAGGCATTTAGGACATTGACATTTGGTTATTATGGTGATTGCAGACAATATTACAGTTATGTTGCACACAAAATAATCTGTGCAAGATTTCTTTGATGGCCTGGGACCTGTATTCCCACCAAGGCCTGTGTCTTCTGACTTGTTCATCATTTCGGGTCAGAACTTACTGATGGACTGACTTGACAAATCTTCCTCTAGTTTTCACAAATGAGGATGAGATGGCCAAGTTTTCTAAGGGCTAATTGGTTTCTGTGATGTGGTAGTGGGTGAAAGCCCTGGCTGTAGCCCAGTCAGCTAGGGTTTGATTAGCAAGATTGGTGCCTGATATAGCTGGCAGGGAAGGATGGGCATACCCTTTCTGGGAGTGGCCACAAGAAAGAAGCTGCAATCCTCTGGATGTAGGGTGGCAAGATGTGCTTGTGGTCTGATGGTGGGGTGTGGGTTGCTAAACTGCCGTATCATGTTGGCCTTCATGGAGTAGGCACATGGGAGTATACTTTTTAGTGGCAACAATATATCTCACAATGACAAGGTTCTCCTCCCCTTTACCAGGGGTGGGATTAAACCATTACAGTAATGGTTTAATTGCCAGGATGACACAAACAATCCTCATGCCTATCTGAAAGATTGGCTGTCATCCCAGTCCTATACTGTGTACATCCCTAGTACAGGAGAAGAAATAGGTTGAATCTGATTGGGAGGAAGTTTGATGGTAGGCAGGTACAGGATCAGACAAAATTTCCCATGGAGTAGTGCAGAGGAGGTAGTAAGCCCTTTTTAACATTACAAGTGGAATTAAACAGCTGTTGAAGTCCTTTACCAAGTTTGTATTCAAGAGACTTTATGCCAGACGATCAGTGCAGACCAGTGTAAAAACAGAATCTGTCTTGAATGTCTGGCTGGTCTGTGTTGTATTATAAATCATGGAAAATTCTGGAGGGATGTGTTACGGAAGTACTCTACCATGCTAACAGCAGCCTTTTTTAATAATGTCTAGACTCACAGTATGTAAAGCAGCTACATGAGAACTCCTCTTACTTTCTCCAGATACTACAGATTAGGTGTGAAATTCTGGAACATTGCTGGCTTTATCATTACTGTCTTGCCATGTATTCAGGGAGATAAAGTTGGTCTTGACTGCCTGAATGTGTTATTGGCTGAGAAAACCAAGAAGTAGCCAGTTGCTTTATTACTCTTCCCATGGATAAACAGTGATAGAGCAGCAGTGGTCCTTATGATGAGTAGTCCAGTTATGTGAGAACACTAACCATAACAGTAATTTTTTTTTAAGAAGGATCACTGTTACAATATAAACTCCACTTTGATGTGACCTTTGATCTTTGGGTGGCTGATGGTGTGGGATCTGATAGGATCAACTGTCGTTTGCATTGAGGGAGAGGAATACAAAGTCTCTGTGCTTCTGCTTCTTTTGCGTGTTTCTTTTCATAGGTTCATAGGTTGGTACTAGGCTATCAGCCCTAGGGCCTATACAAGCCTAGCCATAACAATTCCCTGGCTATTTCTTCCCACATTATTTACTTTCCTGGACCCCTGTCTAGCAGGGCGACTGACGTGATCCCTGGGGTGAATTTCCTTTCTCCCATCCAAACGTCAAGGTTCCTCTTGAAGAGGTCCAAAGAGGCACTCTGCTTGACATGTATGGGCAATCTATTCCAGAGTATGGGGAGTCTCCGGGTCAGGAACCTATCCCTCCAGCATGTTTTGTTTATTGTGATGACAAGGTTTAGATTCCTGGAGCGTGTAGCTCTGAGGGATTGGGATTTCTTTAAGTGTAGCATGTCCAACAGCTCTGGGTTTGACATGGCCTTGTATGTTAAGCAGAGATCGCCTCTGAGTAGACGATGTGCGACAGAGTATGGCTGGAGTTTTTTAAGGCAGTCAGCGTAGGGCATCTGCTTTAGGCCTGTGATTCTTTTAGTGAGGTATTTCTGAGGCCTTTCCAGTTGTTGCAGATGTCTTGAGAGGTACATACCAAATGGGGCGTTGTATTCTATAATGGGTCTAATGAGGGATGAGTACAGTGGGACAATGACCTCCTTTTTTCTGGATGAAAAGCCCTTCGTGATGAGGTGTGCCACATAAAAGGATTTCCTGACTCTTGTGGCGATGTGGTTATCGAAGGTGAGACCACTGTCCACCTGTGTCCCTGAGTCTCTTATCACACTTTCTGTGTTTAGTGTACTGCCACCTATATGGTAATTCATGGATACATGTTTTTCCCAAAGGGGATAACAATACATTTCTTGGCATTGAGCTTGAGCCCATGGCTCTGGCACCAAGCATCTGTTTCTGTAAGGCCCTTTTGTAGAGTATCCACATCATTTGGGGATTCAATAATGGCTCCCAGTTTGCAGTCATCTGCAAACTTTGTTAGCCAGAGTCCCTTAGTGTTGACCTGTACTTCAGAGAAGTAGATGCCAAACAAGAGCGGCCCCAGGACTGAACCCTGAGGTACTCCACTTGTCACTTGTCTGGAGCTGGATTTGGAGTCGGCTACTTTTACAGTGTGGGTTCTATCAGTAAGCCATTTAGCAACCCATTGGGTGACATAGGGATTAATACCCAACTTAGTAAGTTTATCTATGATTCCAGAGTGGGGGATGGTGTCAAAGGCCTTGTCCATGGCTCTGGAGACTGATTCAAAGAAGTCAATCAGGTTCAGGAGACGATCGGCCTTTCACGAACCCAAACTGGGTGGGGTCCAGTGTTTGAAGGTTGCCAATGTCTTTGTTTATAAGTTCCATGATAATACGCTCCATGGCCTTGCAGATAAGGCTTGTCAGACTGATGGGACGGTAGTTTCCGGGATCCAAGGTGGATCCCCCCTTGTGGATTGGGATAACTGTAGCTCTGCGCCACTCAGTGGGCACGAAACCTGAGGTGAGGCTATGATTAAACATGACACTTAGGTGAGGTGCCAGTTCATATTGTAGTTCATGTAGTACACAGCCCGGGATGTCATCTGGTCCCATGGATGCTGTATTCTTGGCTTTAGAGAGTGCGTTTTGTACCTGTGTGGCCGTTATTACTGGAATTTGGCAATCTTCGGTATTAAGATGGGCCATTTAGGGGTGAGAGGGGGTAAAGTTGGCACTGAATCGATCTGCCAGGATATTGGCAATATCCTTTGGATCAGTATATTTATTGCCATTCTGTTTTAGCTCAGAGCAGATCTGAGCATTGCCATTTAGATTCTTGAGATAGTTATAGAATGCTTTGTGGTTGTCTTTGGAATCTTTGGCAATTTTATTTTCATAACTAGCTTTGGAGGATTTTATGAGGCATCTCAGTTTCTTACTGAGGCTAGTAAGGGAGTTTTGCATCCTGGGATTTTCCTCTTTTCTGCAAAAGTTTCTTCCTTTTGTTGTAAAGTTTGTTTATGGCAGGGGACCACCAGATTGGCTTCCTTTTTTTGGATGAGAGCATTTTGGTTCTATTTGGGATGGCACGATTCATGCATGAGTGGATGTGCTCGTACAGTGCCTTAGTGTAGGATTCAGCAGTTGAACTTTCAGTTCCCGTCTGCATGGGTGTCATGAAGTTTGTCACTTCTGAGTTGAGTAGCATGAAGTTGGCTTTGGAGAAGTTTTTTATGGTGGTTTCTTTACTGGGGGGTGGGGGTGGGATGTGGATGTTAAGGGTGATTAGCTTATGGTCAGACCTGACTAACGAGGGGGTGACCATAGGTATGGAGCATTGATTTGCCATGTTGGTAATGACCAGGTCTAGGATATTGGAACCCTGGTGGGACTATGGATTAGTTGATCCAGGGCGTTGGAATTTATGAATTCCAAGAACCGTTGCAAAGGTGTTGGGACATGAGTAGTTTTCCCAGTTAATGGCAGGGTAGTTAAAATCACCCAGTATTAGGGTGTTTGGTTGTATCTTAATATTTTCCAGTATGTTTAAAAAGGTGTAGTGAGAATCTTGGGGCATGGTGGGGATCTGTAGCAAATTACAATTTGGATTGCAGTCTTACCTAGTGTTAGTTGCACTTGGAGAATTTCAGACACATTGTGTTGGCCAACTAGCCTGGTGGTGTGAATATCCTTGGTGAATATTGACACTCCTCCACCTTTAGTGTTTCGGTCCTGGTTTGGTGGCGAAAAGTGAGGTAAGAGTTGTAGCCTGGTATTGCAGGGGTGCTCTCTGGAGCCTTGAACCAGGTCTCAGTTACTGCACAGAAATCGATGTTCTCCATTTTTAGGAGTGCCTCGAGAGAGTGCATTTTGAGGTTTAGACTTCTAGCATTGAGTAGCATTACCTTCAGATTTTGCATGCTTGTACCCGTTACGGTGGTGGTTTTGTCCTTTGAAGTTTGCCTAAAAAAGGCACTATAGGGGTGGCAAGAGCCTTAGCCAGTAACCTGAATCCCAGGGCGACAGGTGCAGACCATCTCTGGCAAAGCATCGTGGTCTGTCAATCATGTCATCCCAGGCAGACAGATACTGGATCCCCTTTGAATGACACCATAAGCTTAGCCAATTGTTGAAGTCAATCATTTTATCCTTATATTGTGGTATAATTCTGGGCGAAGGCAGGATGCTACTCAGGGCTAGGGTCATACCTGCCTGGGCCACATGATCCGAGAGCTCTTCCATGTCTCTCTTCATGTAGTCCAGGGAGGTACGTCTCAAGTCATTCACTCCAACATGGACAATGACAGAGTCATATTTGTACTTGTTGTGGAGTGACTTGAGTGCATGCATTTTGTGGCGAATCCTGGCACCCGACAGGCAGCTGACTGTAATTTTCTCCTTATTCAACCTGGTGAGAGGGACATCAGTGTGCCGGACTATAGAGTCACCTATGACTAAAGTGTTAGGTACATTGTCTTGCCTTAGGGGCTGTTGCTGGGTGGCACACTGGTGTTGTGAACTGTGTGACACATTGGTTGTGATTGGTGTTTGTTTGCGTTTCAGCTTCAGAGGTCTTTGTTGCTTGGGCAGGTTACAGTTAAGGGCCTCTGCATATGTGGATTTAGTGTTGCTATATGTGGGTGTTGGTGGTACTGGTTTAGAAGGGCTATGTGTTGCTTGAGGTGTAGTGTGGGTGTTAACCTTCTCCTCTTGACTGTTTAGCACAATTTTGGGTGGAGAGAGCTTTGCTTCCATTTTGGCTATGTAAGTGCATCTCTCACAGGTTGTAGTGTTGGGTGGTAGGGGGAGAGGGTTGTCTGTGTACATGAGGCAATTGCTGCATTGCCCCAGTATGCCCAGATTCACCAGGTGGACAGGAGAAATCACCGAAAGCTGACCCTTGGACATGCCTGGTTTGGGGCTTTTTTTTTTTCTTTGTAAAGTACAGGAGCTGTTTCCTTAGCAAGGTACTTTGCAATTATAGGCTGTTTAGTGCCTACTATTAATTTCTCCTTATTAACAAGGAGAGTTCAGTGTTTGAGTTTAAGGCTTCCTAGTGCTTTCCAGCAGGTATTAGAGAAAGTGCTAGTCACAGGGATGCTTAAAGGTAAGATTGAAAAGAATGCACTCTGCAGTGTGCACTACAAAAGTTAGATGTGAAAGTAGGTAACTTGAGTTTTACCTATTTAAAAACTTAAGGTTTAGTGGAGAGTTACTATTTTTAAAACAGCAAGATGGATTGAAAGGGGTGGTCACTTTTGTAATTTGGTACTATGAAATACTGTTGGATGGCCAATAAATTTAAATAATTGAAGGGGTGGGATTTCAAAAATGATGATTTTGTGATTACTCACATAAGCCAGTGAAAGTAGAGAGAAATGAGATATATGGTCAGATTAACATAAGAGGCGGGCAACTAGAAAGACAGTGGTATTTAACAAGACAACTTAAATGGGTGGGAGAGCGGGAAAAAATTCTGCCTGACTCAGAAGAGAGAGAGCTGTGGTCAGGGTTGCCACCTTTTAACAAGGGCAAAGTGGGACATGGGGGTGTGGTCAACAGGATAGGGGTGTGGCCAGCATGACACTGGCCACACCCCCACCACGACATCACCAGAGTTGTTAAAGGAGATGCAGTATTATAGAGGAATGGAGCAAAAAAGAGTTTACAGTTTGAAAAAGGTCAAATAGTAAATGAGGTAATGTAGGGGGCATTTTGGCCATTGAAGACTAACATTAACACAGCTTGTAGAAAATGAAATGCATTATTTTTACCACTGAACATCCCCACCACACCCCACAAGACAAAAAAAGTTAACCATATTCACTGAACCAAAAAACAGTAAAATGAATGAGAATGCACAGTGGATACCATAGACCTAATTTAGCTTTTGACCACAGCAGTTAAGAAATGTATGGCACTAATTTACACAGCGCAATGATCTATTAATAAACATGCCCAACAGCAGCACTGCTCATAATCTGATTATAATGAAAACAGTAAATAAGTATGTTGAAGACATCACTAAAACACAAAATAAAAACTTTGCTACTTAGATGCAAACTACCCTGTAACATGGTTTAGCACAATCTCAAATACATTGCATTAACTTCAGAGCATCCATCCACAAAAAAAAAAAAAAATAAATGGGAAAAAAGTCCAAACATTTTAACTTTAAAACTACAATGTACAGCAGACTCCATGGGCTCCTTTTACTTCAAAACATAGCAATTAATCCAGCACAGCAATGCAATAAACAGGCCCAAGTAAAAGTAACACACCCATATTCACATTACAAGCAAAACAGTACATTTTAACCTTATTAAAAATGCATAATAAATTAAATGCACACATTTACAAGTATAAATGAAAACAATCTTGAAACAGCTTTGGCAAATTGGCAGCGTGTACCTACTAGAATAATAAATGAATTACATTAACTGTTAACATTCCCCCTCAAAAGGTAGACTTGTACCACATAGACATGGACTTGCAGGAACAGGAAAAATTACCTAAACAGTATATCGTAACTTCCTGAAAACAGCATTATAGTGCATATTTCCATACAAAAAGTACAAACTATGCTCAAACAGTTCCTATATGCATACAGACAATACCCAGAAAAAGCTACGACAATAGAAATGCATCACACTAAGTTTATATTTCACTGCCCCCCAACAGAAACAAACAACTTCTATACACAGTTCAGCCTTTTAAAAGTAATGCTTCCAAATCATACCCCAAGCATAATAACAATTACATATACATTCAGGTTTTATATCTTTAAAAACTACTACTCAAAAATATCAAACTAACTACTACAGATTTAAATATTGTGTACTGCACCCACCATCTGCCTTTAAACATTAAAAAAATTAAACCACAATATATTCCCATTTTAAACTAGTACAAAAGTCTCAAAATAACCACTGCACAGATTTAAATACTACATCCCCATCTACCACTAAACATTAAAAACTTAAATAAAGCACACTATTCCCATTTTAAATAACTAAAGCCACAAAATGCAATTATCTACTTACCACTCACAGTTATTGCTGGGCTGGCTGGCTCCCTTGCTGGCTTCTTTCCTGGCTAGGCTGGCTCCCTTGCTGGCTGGGCTGGGCTGGCTACCTTGCTGGCTGGGCTGGGCTGGCTAGGCTGGCTCCCTTGCTGGCTAGGCTGGCTCCCTTGCTGGCTTGGCTGGCTAGGCTGGCTCCCTTGCTGGCTTGGCTGGCTGGCTAGGCTGGCTCACTTGCTGGCTTGGCTGGCTGGCTAGGCTGGCTCCCTTGCTGGCTTGGCTGGCTGGCTAGGCTGGCTCCCTTGCTGGCTTGGCTGGCTGGCTAGGCTGGCTCCCTTGCTGGCTTGGCTGGCTGGCTAGGCTGGCTCCCTTGCTGGCTTGGCTGGCTAGGCTGGCTCCCTTGCTGGCTTGGCTGGCTGGCTGGCTGGGCTGGCTCCCTTGCTGGCTTGGCTGGCTGGCTAGGCTGGCTTCAATGGTGAAAAAAAAAAATCAGATCTTTTGTCGGGACTCGCAGCTGCTATAGAGCTTAGTGCTCTACAGCTGCGACCTTTATGGGGCTCTTCAGAAGAAGTTCCCGCCCCCTACGATGGCTGCAGCCAATTACTGTGCTGCATTACCACCCGGACCTAGCAGAGAATCCCTCTAACTGCAGGTCCGGTGGTGGTCCCGCATTGCCGTGGAAAAACGGAAGTATTTTCGGCTTTTCCACGGCAATTAAATGCGGCTGCAAGCGCAAAGGGGAAAAAACGGGACTTTTAAAGTCCCACGCTTGGTGAGCGCGGGAAGCGGGATGAGAGCACTCAAACCGTGAGTGTCCCGCTGACAACGGGACGGGTGGCAGCCATAGCTGTGGTCTCTTTTGAAGTTTTAATATGCTGTTAAACAGAATGCAAGCAAAACACAAGGTAAAGAAAACAAACTACAGTATTCAAAATATAGAAAGGCAATTCAGTAATACAAAAAATATAAGCAAACTAACCCTTCCTTCACAGCAAGGTGTAGCAGAGTCTGGATGAGTCTTTCTGGTAAAGCCAATTGCCTTTTTGGAAAGGAGAAGCTAGCATGATGTACTGTCCTTACTTCAGTGAACTTGTTGCCATTGCATTTTTTTTAAATGCGTCCATACTTACCTGGGAATGACTGAAGCATTTAGCTAGGGACGTTATGGGGGGTACATCTGGGACTTCTGTTGAGCCTGTGTTGAAGAGGAAGGCCAGGAAGCTAGAGCCTGAATCTTCAGCTGCGCCTTCTACCTTTTGATGTTCCTGTCGAGGTCATTGAAGACCCGGAGGTTAGTTCGGGTTCCTCATTGGACACCGTCAAGGAAGTCCGCCTTGGGTTTCTCCTCGGAGGCCATGTAGATGTCTGCATCAGACTGTCATTGGAACCAAGGCTCGTTATTTCGGAAGGCCCTAGGGATATCCTTCAGATACTAGTCGGGCAGGATATTCCAGCTAATATTGAGTGCAGGCCAACATCATCAGCTACCTCCATTTTCCATAAGTTTGATGTCAGGTTAAAAAAGAAGCAGAAAACCAAGCACTTTTCTGCTCCTAACACATACTAATCTGATTGGGAAACATTTTTATCATGGCTTGCTTAATGTTCTTATGATTGTTAAGCCTCCTTAAACTTATCCAGTTTCTCATTTAACTTCATCCCCACTCAAGAGAGTTAGGGTACTGGAATCTTCTGAGGATGAATCTTTGGCCTACTCCACTCAAATTCCATCCCCCCTTGAATATGCTTTTCCTGAGGAAGAGTCTAATAGTACAGATTCACTGGTGGAAGAGGTCACATTTGAGGAAATCTTAGCTAAAATGAGAAAATTCTTTAATTTGGACTCTTGTCAGGTTTCAGAGGTGCAAAAAAGATGTGATCTTTTACAAATGGATTCTCCTTCCCTTTGTACCTCCAATCTTACCAGCCTTTTTGAGTGCATTTTCTTTAGCATGTAAGGCCCTAGACTCTCAGGCACCTGCCGTTAAAAGGCCTGATTGGTTTTATAAAGTGCCAGAAGAGTATACATTTCTTTACACATGTCCTTCAGCAGATCCTGCAGAGGTTTCCATTGCTTCTGGCAAAAGTTCCAGACTACTGACAGCCACTAAGCTTCTCCCTTCTGATAAGGAGAACAAGACTGTGGAAGGAATAGGGATAAAGTTTATACATGTGCCACCTTGGCTTTCTGTGCTACAAATTACCCAACCCATATGACTGGATATGTTTTGGCCCTCCTTTCTCAAGCCTGTCAAACAGTTTCTTACTTCCCAGACACATGTTAAAACTCAGTTGATGTCTCTCTTAGGAGCTTTTCTCAGATAGCTCACCACTCCATTAAATGCAGTTATGATGCATTAGAAGCATCTTCCAGGACAGCTGCTTTTTCTGTTTCTGTTGTTAGGAGGTATTCATGGTTGAATTCAACTACTTCCAGATGATGTCAAAGCAAAATTAATGGATACTTCTCTAGATAACAATGCTTTGTTGGGGCAGCAGCTGCAAACTGTTTAAATCTTTGCAGGTGAAAGGCAAGGAACTACAGGACTTGAAACATATCTTTGTTTCACCTGTTCCCAAATTTCAGAGGCATGATCCCTCAAAGACTTCCTTTGTTAGAAAGTAGACTTGCCTGCCAACCGCTAAAAGCAAAATGGAAGGTAGGAGAGTTCCTCCCTCTAAGCCTTCTCAGCCAGTTACTGCCCAGAAGCAGCCCTTTCCAGACAACTGAGATAGTCTGTGACTGCCACACTCACCTCAGTCTTGTCCCTCTTTCTTTACATCGTTCCCTGTCTCTCCCAGTTTGTGTAACAATTACTCAAGACTTGTGGGTTCTATCCATCATCAAACAAGGGTACTTCATGGTCTGAAAAAGTCTTCCTCTAGGGGCTTTTTGCAATCGCCACAAGACCATCTGCATCTTTTTCCACAGGTGCTTCAGGAGTTGCTACATCAGGGAACAATTCAAGAAGTTCCTGTGCCCCTAAGGGGAGGAGGAGGGTTTTACTCCAGGATGTTTCTCGTACCCAGGAAAGAATGTCCATGGAAACCCATTCTTGATCTTTCTCACCTTAGGACTTTTCTGAAGGTTCCTACCTTCCTCATGCTGTCCTTACAAACTTGGGTTTCCTCTTATTCTTTCTCAGGCTAGCATGTCTTGTCTGGACATAAAGGATGCTTATCTTCACATTCCCTTTCATCCTACATCTCTCTATTGCTTCCTTGCACTTTCAGTTCTCAGCTTTGCCCTTTGGTCTTTCCACTGACCCAAGGGTATTCACAGAGTGCCTCTTTCCTTTTGTTACTTACTGCAAACTTCATGGCATCCAGGTTTACCCTTACTTGGGCAATCTTCTTTTTCTAGCTCCTTGTCCAGGGACTTTGGAACGAAATCTACAATTCACTATTTCTCTCCTGCAAAGGTTGAGGTCCATAATAAGTTTCAAAAACTCCTTTCTTTACCCATTTTCTAGAGGTGCAGGTTGTAGACAGATATCATTCAGGTATCTCTGCCTCCTCCAGAACTTCAGTCTCCCATTTTCTACTTGCAAAGTCTTCTCCCCTATCTTTCTCCTACAGCCAGGGAGTTTCTCAGGCTCCTCGGTTTCATGGCATCTACCATTTCCATGCTACCTCTAGCCAGATTTCATATGAGGACGTTGCAGTGGTACCTGAAGTCAATTTGGATGCAGCATGCACATCCACTGGAGTTTGTGGTTCCTTTTCTTTCTTGTCTCAAAAAGGAACTCATTTGGTGGATTCAGCAGATGTCCTTCTATTCCAGTATTGCAGTATTCTACTAGTGGGTTTACCTTTCTTCCGATCAGCTTGTCCAGCCGGGTTTCCAAAGGTTTTTCAGTCCTTCTTGGTGCATTGGACATATGACATAGAAACAGGTACGTGGGCCATAATGGTGATGTCTGCATGCACCCGTCCTCAGAACTTTTCAGCCTCCAGCCATATGGCAGGTGTTCCTGCTACTCGTGGACATCAGATCTGTTCACATTAAAAAGATAAGTACCCTGTTGGGGCCTTTTCTTCATTCCTTGTTTTTGATGGTCTGTTCATGTCCAGTAAGAGTAAGTGCAACTGTGGTCGTCAAATCCCCCACAAAGATACCCACAACCAGTGTCTCTTTTGTTTGAGTAGGGAGCACAGTTACAAAAACTGCGCCATCTGTAAATCATTCATCCCAAAGATCCTTCACCGTCGCTTACAGGCTCCCGACTTATACCTTAAGAATCCACGCTTAAGACAGATGGCTCTGGGTATTGAAGCTGCCTCAGACGCCCCAACCGAACCACCAAGGAAGAGGGCCAAGTACATGCAGCCTACGTCTTCCACTGCGTCTCCCTCATCTGCTCCTCACCCTGTAGACAACGTCAGCTTGGATGAGGGCTTGGCTACTGCCACCGTAGATAAAGCAGGTACCTGTCAGGAGGGCGCACAATCTAGAGCGGACGACACGACTGGGGAGGATGTACCGGTGCCTGTTACAGATGCCAAGGGAGAACCAGTACCTGTGTTGGGTGCTTTGGATCCAGCCTCCGGCACTCCTATGATTTCTCCCAGGTTTACTACCAGCCAGATGCCGGCTAGGCCTTCCAAGAAATGCAAAAGACCAGACATATTTCTCCACCTCCAGAGGCCTTACCTGACTGGCAGGCCTTCAGCCAGTGTGTCTACAATGCTTTCCTAGCCCTTAGACCTTCCTCTCAGTTCGCCCCTGTAGCTCCCCCTCATCTCAGTCCTAGGCCTTCTATACCTGAAAGGACTGTGAGCCAGCCTGCAGAGGAAGAACTGTCTTGATCCCTTTGAGGACTCACTATCCTACTCTTCCCAGATCTCATCCCCACTGGGATATGGATCACCTGAAGAGGCCTCTGCTGAGCCTGACTCCCCTGTGGAAGACTTTACCTTCGGGGACGCTTAATCTGATGATAGAACACTTCAAGTGGGAATGCTCAGACATGTTGAAGCACAGAAATGATTTTGTGACTTGATTCAAATGGAATCACCTAATACCTCCCCTTTCCCACCTGTACAACCTACCTTCCTGGATGCATTCACAGCAGGATCCATTAATCCTGATTCCCAACCTCCTGCTCCTTGAAGGGCAGACAGAGATGATACCAGGTCCCTGACTCACATAAATTCCTGATCAAATGCCCCCCAGCAGACCCCTGCCACTGTTCCCATCTCTACAGACAGGGCATCTAAACTATACTCCCTACTACCACTGTCGTATCTGCAGGTAAAGATAGCAAGGCCATGGAGAGATGGGGGAAAATTAATGTACATCTCTTTCTACTCTAGCATTTAGGGCTAATAATTACCAGTTTCACATGGCCAGGTACTCTCTGGCCCTTCTGGGTAAAGCCTCCACAAAGAGGTTAATGACATGCCTGATTGTGTTCCAAAAGCATCCCTGTCTTCCTTGCTCGCTCTTGTCTCTCAAGTGTACAAGCACTCCCTTAGGTGTGCATACGATGCAGCAGAAGCCTCAACCCGGTCAGCTGCATCAGCATCCGTACTCAGAAGGTATTCCTCACTACGTTTGCAGCCTCCCCCGATGACTTCAGAGCCAAGCTCCTGGATGCCCCCTTGGACCATTTGGCCCTCTCTTCTTGCAAAGGTGTCTGATCTTTACAAGTGTCTCCAGCAAAAACGGAAAAAGCTTCAAGACCTCCAGCACCTCTTTGTTTCTCCAATCCTAAAGTTCCAGAGAAACGTCCTGGCTAAGACACAGTTTATAAGAAAGGCCACCCAGGAAATTATCTCTCCAGCCAAGGACTTCTCAGGCCTCTGGCCAGAGGCCTCCCTTTCCAGACAGGACAGGCAATGTCTTACTGCCTGCCACCCTTCCTCCCACCTCCTCCTACCAACACCCCCTTGTCCAGCCATCTCTCTTACTGTCTCCCGGCCTGGTCCCTAATAACAGACAAATGGGTCTTGTCCATCCTGGACAGATACTTTATGACTTGGATCTCTCCTCCTCCAACTACCTATAAAAACCCCCTCCTACATCCCAACGGTCCCTCCTACTACTACAGGTCTTAAACAGCTTGTTTCTTCAAGGCACCATAGAATCAGTACCCCCCCCCCTGCACAAGGGAAAGGTTTCTACTCGAGTCTTTCTGGTGCCCAGAAAGGAAGGACCATGGAGGCCCATCCTAGATCTTTCCTGCCTCAACCTTTTCTTAAAGGTTCTTTTCTTCAGGATACTCACCTTACCCACTCTGTTTCCCTTCATTCTTTCTCAGTCTTTATGGTAATCCTAGACAAAAAGGAGGCCCATCTCCACATCCTCATAAAGCCTTCCCCCCAGGAAATACTTCAGATTCATAGCAGGCTCCTCTCACTTTCAGTTTTGTTCATTGCCTTTTGGGTTCTCCACCGCCCCAAGGGTTTTCACAAAGTGCCTTGCCCCAGTCATTGCCTACTGCAGGACAAGGGGAATACAAATATTCACATACCTAGATGATCTACTCATTCAAGCAGTGGACAGACGGACTCTTCTGGTTCACATCAAGGATCTCTTGCGCATGCTGCAGTCTCTAGGATTTCTGATAAATTGCCCAAAATCCCAACTCCATCCTACACAGGGCATTGTCTTCCTGGGATGCAGAATCAGGACAAACATCAGCATGGCCTCTCTCCCAGAGGAAAAAGTGCTGTCTCCCTCCACCCTCAAGCTGCCCTCCATTCAACAGCCCTGACTGCGAGGGAATTCCTAAGACTTCTGGGGTACATGGCAGCTACCACCCCCATGTTGCCCCTAGCGAGGTTACACATGAGAAAGTTCCAGTGGTACCTTCGCTCAGTGTGGACCCAGCACTCGCATCCTCTAGAGTTCAGGGTGCCACTCCTCCCTTGTCTTCACTAAGAATTAAAATGGTAGCTGGCCCAAGTTGCCCAGAATCTGGGCATGCCTCTGCAAATGCCTTCCACTTTCCAGATCATGCACACACATGCCTCAGACCTGGGCTGGGGGACAACTCAGGTTTGTGGACAGACAGACAAATGCATATCAACGTCAGAGAAATGACAGCAATATTCCTAGCCCTGCAGGCCTTCCTACCTTACCCTCCAGCAGGGCCTTCTAAAAATATTCACAGACATCATCACAGTCATGTGGTACTTAAGCAAGGAGGAAAAACCTGTCAGTTTACGCCTTTCCTCCTCTGCCTCTTCTACCCGAGGTCCTCCTAAAAGTCAGACAAGAGAAGCTAAAGATGATATTAATTGCCCCGGACTGGCCCCACCAATACTGGTATCCAATCCTAAGGAACTTGTCTCAATACCCAGTTTGGACCTTGCCTCAAAGACCACAACTACTGTCTCAGCCAAACAGTCCGATCCTGCACAATCAGCTACAGATTCTGAACCTGGCAGCATGGCTAATCATGTAATCATACAAACGACACTTCTCAGTAAAGCTGTGATGGATGTCATTTTGGAAGCCAGAAGGCCTAGTACTAGAAAATCTTATGCTGACAAATGGAAGAGATTATGTGCTTGGAATCGAGCACAAGGAACTGATACAGCAGAACCACATATTCCTCAGATATTGCAATACTTGACTGAGATGCTTGACAAAGGGCTATCTTTCTCGTCAATCAAAATCCATGCATCTGCCATTTCGGCTCATTACTGCAGTGGTGGTGCTGCGGTAGTGTTGTCGCCTCACAGTCAGACGTTGTCCCATTCGATTCTCAGCTAGAGCATCTTCTGTGTGGAGACATGTGTGAATGGGCATACCTTCGTTGAAAGTTGTGCGTCAGGGCCAGCAACTCGGCATGTAAAAATCTACTGCCAGTCTTTAGCGGGCCGGAGTTCCACTGTGGCGACCCCTAACTGGGAAAAGCCGAAAGACACAACAATATAGAGCCACCAATCTTTTCTCATTTTTAATAAGGCAGTATCTTAGAGGAGCCAAAAATGTAAGGCGTCCAAGAAGATCACCATTACCTGCATGAGACCTGAATTGTGTTGGAAAAGCTCACCCTGCCACCATTTGAACCAGCTGCTACTGCTGATATAAAGTTCTTATCATGGAAGACAGCTCTGCTACTAGGAATTACTTCAGCAAGAAGAGTTTCAGAGCTACAGGCCCTCATGGCTGTAGAGCCTTTTATCATTTTTTACCCAAACAGGGTGTCTCTGAGGACAAATCATCCTTTTATGCCTAAGGTGGTTTGTGGCCCTTAACCAAACAATTCATCTGCCAACTTTTTATCCAAATCCACAGAACAAAGGGGGGAGAATTCTGCATTCCTTGGACGTACTCAGACAGCTAAGATTCTACTTGAGCAGGACTAAAGCTCTTAAGAAAAACTGAGCAATTACTAGTGTGATATGCTGCAGGATCAGAAGGAAAGGCTATTTCAAGGAAGACCGTTTCAAAGTTGAAAAGCCACTGCATCCGTTTCTGCTACTTACACCATGGTAAACCTGTGCCCAAGGGCATTAGGTCTCATTCCACCAGAGCTGCAGCTACTTCAGCAGCCTTTCTCAGAGGAGTACCAACCAAAGACATTCTAGAGGCTGCTACTTGGAGTTCTGTTCACACCTTTACAAAGCATTATCATTTGCCTGTCTACTCTTAAGTCCAGGGCAGGCTTTGCCACTGCAGTGCTGCAGGGCCTTATAGCCGCACCTAATGCTGTTTAGCTCCAGCATCCCAAACATAGCTTTGGGTTTCTACCCAAATGTAATGACTGCAAAAGTGAAACATGAAGAACATAGTACAGTTGTGTACACTTACCATAAATGCAGATGTTTGAGTGTATTCACTGTTGCAGTCCAGGTTACCCAGCCTCCATCCCCGTCATTCTAAAGTTGATCTTTCCTTCTCTATCTTCTACAACCTATGTGGTGTATTTGCTTGTAGATGAAGGTAAAGTTTATATTGATGCAGATATATAATATTGCTACCTTTTGGGGGGCACCTGACATCGGGGTCAAGAAAAACTAAAGAAAATGGCGTCTGCTGAATGTTTATACCCCTGACAACCTGACGTCATGGAAGAGAAGACAGCAACTGACACAGGACCCAAGATTTGGAATTCAGGCCGACTGAGGGCAACCTGCTAGCAGATTACCCAAATGTAATGACTGTAACAGTGAAGACACTCGGAACATCTACATTTATAGTAAGTGTACACAACTGTACTTTTTTCATTTTTCCACACGTTATATTTTGGTATTACAGCTAAAGTGGAGAGACACAGGACATCCTGGTCACATGAAAAGTGGAGTTGTCAAGGGTCAGTTCATACGCCTTAGTAGGTTCACTAGTGAACAATTTGTTTTCACTGCTGAGGTACAAAAACTTGCAGATTTTTTTGTACAAAGGGGTTATGACATAAGCCGGCTAAATAAAATAGAGAGGTTTTAGGGTTAAGAAGTAGCCTAGCTTGCCCGATTGTGAAAATAAAAGATAGAGTTGGGGGGGCTTCCTTGGTTAGTTTACATATAGTTACATAGGAACCCTGAGGATAATTTTTCTTTGGCTTTTCCTATTCCCATTTGTAATGAAATGTTAAGTATGAAAAATATTATTCTTGATTATTGGAAAGCTAGGATGGGAAACACAGAACTTGTCAAGATCTTAGGGGATAGACCATTTTTCACCTATAAGAAGACTGTTAACATTAAGTCCATGTTAGAGAACAATAAGAGCTTAGTCCCAACAACGAGAGCTAGTATGTTGGGTAGTTTCTCATGTGGACATTGCAGACAGTACAGGTTTATCAGTAATGTTTCTTGTATTGAATTTAAACACATCAGAAGGACTTTTTGGGCTAAATGCCATTATACATGTAACACTAATAATGTTTATTATGCCAAGTGTGACTCATGATAGTTTTTATATTGGTAAGGTTATCAGTGCCCTAAATAGAAGGATTTATGAGCATTGCTTGGCTATAAAGAAGGAGGATGTTACTCATGCTTTGGCTGTTCATGCTTTTATTTGCCGATTTTTTTTTAAAGTTTTCTATTTTTTGTGTTAGAAAAGGTCAACTCTGATTTATTTATTGGTGACTATAAAACGTTGCTTGAATGCCGCAAAATCTTATGTCAGATATCTTAAAA